>NW_027195041.1:327500-375000 GCF_038502225.1 Cherax quadricarinatus
CTACCAACAACAACAGCAGCAGTAACAATAGTAGTAGCAGTACCAGCACTAGCAGTAGGGAAGGTTAATAACCCAGGATAACCCAAGAAATCCCAGCAGTGTGGCTTATTTTACTGCAGTGCTTAGGTCCTCCCTCGGGATGCTGCTCACACCACCACTACAGTGCTTAGGTCCTCCCTCGGGATGCTGCTCACACCACCACTACAGTGCTTAGGTCCTCCCTCGGGATGCTGCTCACACCACCACTACAGTGCTTAGGTCCTCCCTCGGGATGCTGCTCACACCACCACTACAGTGCTTAGGTCCTCCCTCGGGATGCTGCTCACACCACCACTACAGTGCTTAGGTCCTCCCTCGGGATGCCGCTCACATCACCACTACAGTGCTTAGGTCCTCCCTCGGGATGCTGCTCACACCACCACTACAGTGCTTAGGTCCTCCCTCGGGATGCTGCTCACACCACCACTACAGTGCTTAGGTCCTCCCTCGGGATGCCGCTCACATCACTACAGTGCTTAGGTCCTCCCTCGGGATGCCGCTCACATCACCACTACAGTGCTTAGGTCCTCCCTCGGGATGCCGCTCACATCACTACAGTGCTTAGGTCCTCCCTCGGGATGCCGCTCACATCACCACTACAGTGCTTAGGTCCTCCCTCGGGATGCCGCTCACACCACCACTACAGTGCTTAGGTCCTCCCTCGGGATGCTGCTCACACCACCACTACAGTGCTTAGGTCCTCCCTCGGGATGCTGCTCACACCACCACTACAGTGCTTAGGTCCTCCCTCGGGATGCCGCTCACATCACTACAGTGCTTAGGTCCTCCCTCGGGATGCCGCTCACATCACCACTACAGTGCTTAGGTCCTCCCTCGGGATGCCGCTCACATCACTACAGTGCTTAGGTCCTCCCTCGGGATGCCGCTCACATCACCACTACAGTGCTTAGGTCCTCCCTCGGGATGCCGCTCACACCACCACTACAGTGCTTAGGTCCTCCCTCGGGATGCTGCTCACACCACCACTACAGTGCTTAGGTCCTCCCTCGGGATGCTGCTCACACCACCACTACAGTGCTTAGGTCCTCCCTCGGGATGCCGCTCACACCACCACTACAGTGCTTAGGTCCTCCCTCGGGATGCCGCTCACACCACTCCACTAACACCCAGGAACCTCCAAGGTGTAGGTACATATACCCAACACACACACGTCGTCGTAAGCTTCTGTCTTTTATGTGCGGGTTATTTGTGTATCGTTCCAGTCACGGTATTGTGCCTTTTTGTTATTTATACATATACCCAATATCTCCACCCGTCCCAGGATCGAACTTGGGTGGGTGTATTGTGAGCAGGAGGCTTACTACCAGTATGAAGGGTATACATACCAGAATTTGGACAGGATCAGGATATAAGAGGGTATACGAGACTGGGCATTATAGCGATGCATGTTGCAGCTTGCAATGCTGCATGTTGCAGCTTGAAATATTGCTTTGTTGCAGCTTGCAATGTTTCGCGTTGCAGCTTGCAATGTTGCGTGGTGCAGCTTGCAATGTTGCGTGGTGCAGCTTGCAATATTGCTTGGTGCAGCTTACAATGGTGCTTGTTGTAGCTTGCAATCTTGCTTGGTGCAGCTTGCGATGTTGCTTGGTGCAGCTTGCAATGTTGCGTGGTGCAGCTTGCAATGTTGCGTGGTGCAGCTTGCAATGTTGCGTGGTGCAGCTTGCAATATTGCTTGGTGCAGCTTACAATGGTGCTTGTTGTAGCTTGCAATGTTGCTTGGTGCAGCTTGCGATGTTGCGTGGTGCAGCTTGCAATGTTGCTTAATGCAGCTTGCAATGTTGCTTGGTGCAGCTTGCAATATTGCTTGGTGCAGCTTACAATGGTGCTTGTTGTAGCTTGCAATGTTGCGTGGTGCAGCTTGCAATGTTGCGTGGTGCAGCTTGCAATGTTGCTTAATGCAGCTTGCAATGTTGCGTGGTGCAGCTTGCAATGTTGCGTGGTGCAGCTTGCAATATTGCTTGGTGCAGCTTACAATGGTGCTTGTTGTAGCTTGCAATGTTGCTTGGTGCAGCTTGCAATGTTGCGTGGTGCAGCTTGCAATGTTGCTTGGTGCAGCTTGCAATGTTGCTTGGTGCAGCTTGCAATGTTGTTTGGTGCAGCTTGCAATGTTGCTTGATGCAGCTTGCACTGTTGCTTGGTGCAGCTTGCAATGTTGCTTGTTGCAGCTTGCAATGTTGCTTGTTGCAGCTTGCAATGTTGCTTGGTGCTGTTTGCACTGTTGCTTGGTGCAACTTGCAATGTTGCTTGGTGCAGCTTGCAACGTTTGCTTGTTGCAGCTTGCAATATTGCTTGATGCAGCTTGCAATGTTGCTTGATGCCGCTTGCAATGTTGCTTGATGCAGCTTGCAATGTTGCTTGGTGCAGCTTGCAAATGTTTGATGCAGCTTGCAATGTTGCTTGATGCAGCTTGCAATGTTGCATGATGCAGCTTGCAAATGTTTGATGCAACTTGCAATGTTGCTTGGTGCAGCTTGCAAATGTTTGATGCAGCTTGCAAATATTTGATGCAGCTTGCAATGTTGCTTGATGCAGCTTGCAATGTTGCGTGGTGCAGCTTGCAAATGTTTGATGCAGCTTGCAATGTTGCTTGATGCAGCTTGCAATGTTGCGTGGTGCAGCTTGCAAATGTTTGATGCAGCTTGCAATGTTGTTTGGTGCAGCTTGCAATGTTGCTTGATGCAGCTTGCAATGTTGCGTGATGCAGCTTGCAATGTTGCTTGATGCAGCTTGCAATGTTGCGTGGTGCAGCTTGCAATGTTACTTGATGCAGCTTGCAATGTTGCGTGGTGCAGCTTGCAATGTTGCTTGGTGTAGCTTGCAATGTTGCTTGATGCAGCTTGCAATGTTGCTTGATGCAGCTTGCAATGTTGCTTGATGCAGCTTGCAGTGTTGCTTGGTGCAGCTTGCAATGTTGCTTGTTGCAGTTTACAATGTTGCTTGGTGCAGCTTGCAATGTTGCTTGATGCGGCTTGCAGTGTTGCTTGGTGCAGCTTGCAATGTTGCTTGTTGCAGTTTACAATGTTGCTTGGTGCAGCTTGCAATGTTGCTTGATGCAGCTTGCAATGTTGCTTGATGCAGCTTGCAAATGTTTGATGCAACTTGCAATGTTGCTTGTTGCGGCTTGCAAATGTTTGATGCAACTTGCAATGTTGCTTGATACAGCTTGCAATGTTGCTTGATGCAGCTTGCACTGTTGCTTGTTGCAGCTTGCAATGTTGCTTGTTGCATCTTGCAATGTTGCGTGGTGCAGCTTGCAATGTTGCGTGGTGCAGCTTGCAATGTTGCGTGGTGCAGCTTGCAATGTTGCTTGGTGCAGCTTGCAATGTTGCTTGATGCAGCTTGCAATGTTGCTTGATGCAGCTTGCAATGTTGCTTGATGTAGCTTGCAATGTTGCGTGGTGCGGATTGCAATGTTGCGTGGTGCAGCTTGCAATGTTGCTTGGTGCAGCTTACAATGTTGCTTGATGCAGCTTGCAATGTTGCTTGATGCAGCTTGCAATGTTGCTTGGTGTAGCTTGCATTGTTGCGTGGTGCGGATTGCAATGTTGCGTGGTGCAGCTTGCAATGATGCTTGGTGCAGCTTGCACTGTTGCTTGGTGCAGCTTGCAATGTTGCTTGGTGCAGCTTGCAATGTTGCGTGGTGCAGCTTGCAATGTGTGGTGCAGCTTGCAATGTTGTTTGGTGCAGCTTGCAATGTTGCGTGGTGCAGCTTGCAATGTTGCGTGGTGCAGCTTGCAATGTTGCGTGGTGCAGCTTACAACTGTTGCTTGATGCAGCTTGCAATGTTGCTTGGTGCAGCTTGCAATGTTGCTTGGTGCAGCTTGCAATGTTGCGTGGTGCAGCTTGCAACTGTTGCTTGATGCAGCTTGCAATGTTGCTTGGTGCAGCTTGCAATGGATGGAAGCCAAGACTCTGGTTTTTCCAACAAGACTGCCCTGTCAGGACTTCCCAACCACACTCCTACCCAACCACCACCACACTGTCAGAATTTTCCAACCACACTCCTACCCAACCACCACCACCACTGTCAGGACTCCCCAACCACACACAACCACCACCACACACCACACACTATCACACCATCATCACCACTCAAGTATCAGTAACTGTAGCACTGGTGGAAGGTTGATGTTGTGGTAGTTACTGAACCATAGTGGAATGTTTGACAATATCATCATTACTGTAGCACTGCTGGAAGGTTGATGTTGTGGTAGTTACTGAACCATAGTGGAATGTTTGACAATATCATCATTACTGTAGCACTGCTGGAAGGTTGATGTTGTGGTAGTTACTGAACCATAGTGGAATGTTTGACAATATCCTCATTACTGTAGCACTGCTGGAAGGTTGATGTTGTGGTAGTTACTGAACCATAGTGGAATGTTTGACAATATCATCATTACTGTAGCACTGCTGGAAGGTTGATGTTGTGGTAGTTACTGAACCATAGTGGAATGTTTGACAATATCATCATTACTGTAGCACTGCTGGAAGGTTGATGTTGTGGTAGTTACTGAACCATAGTGGAATGTTTGACAGTATCATCATTACTGTAGCACTGCTGGAAGGTTGATGTTGTGGTAGTTACTGAACCATAGTGGAATGTTTGACAATATCATCATTACTGTAGCACTGCTGGAAGGTTGATGTTGTGGTAGTTACTGAACCATAGTGGAATGTTTGACAATATCATCATTACTGTAGCACTGCTGGAAGGTTGATGTTGTGGTAGTTACTGAACCATAGTGGAATGTTTGACAATATCATCATTACTGTAGCACTGCTGGAAGGTTGATGTTGTGGTAGTTACTGAACCATAGTGGAATGTTTGAGAATATCATCATTACTGTAGCACTGCTGGAAGGTTGATGTGGTGGTAGTTACTGAACCATAGTGGAATGTGACAATATCATCATTACTGTAGCACTGCTGGAAGGTTGATGTTGTGGTAGTTACTGAACCATAGTGGAATGTTTGACAATATCATCATTACTGTAGCACTGCTGGAAGGTTGAAGTTGTGGTAGTTACTGAACCATAGTGGAATGTTTGACAATATCATCATTACTGTAGCACTGCTGGAAGGTTGATGTTGTGGTAGTTACTGAACCATAGTGGAATGTTTGACAGTATCATCATTACTGTAGCACTGCTGGAAGGTTGATGTTGTGGTAGTTACTGAACCATAGTGGAATGTTTGACAATATCATCATTACTGTAGCACTGCTGGAAGGTTGAAGTTGTGGTAGTTACTGAACCATAGTGGAATGTTTGACAGTATTCTGTCTTCTTCTAACACGGGACAGCCACACGAGGTCACACGTTTTTTTACCAAGTTACCCGTATGACCTCTGCACACGGATGTAAGCCAGCCACAGCACCGACAGTGGCAAGATAACACAGTACAGCTGTGTTTAGTCTCGCAACACAGCAATACCCGCAGCATCCCACCTCTGTTAAACAACCAGTACCAGTACCACCGCCAAGCTTCTTGCTTTCATAACTTAAGAATATAAGAAGAATATAAGAACGAAGGAACACTGCAGAAGGCCTACTGGCCCATGCGAGGCAGGTCCAAGCCTCCTACCGGCTTAAGCCAATGCACCCAACCTAGTCAGGTCAGGTCACATTGACTTAAGGGAGGAACACGGCAACCGACCTGGTAGCACAAGCTATCAGGTCTAACTCACACCCACCCACATCCACTCATGTATTTATCCAACCTATTTTTAAAGCTACACAACGTTCTGGCCTCTATAACGGTACTTGGGAGTTTGTTCCACTCATCCACAACTCTATTACCAAACCAGTACTTTCCTATATCCTTCCTGAATCTGAATTTTTCCAACTTAAAACCATTGCTGCGAGTCCTGTCTAGGCTAGATATTTTCAGCACACTATTTACATCCCCTTTGTACATTTTCCAGAGAATTTATATCCATTCTGTAATAAGGTGACCAAAACTGTGCAGCATAATCTAAATGAGGCCTAACCAAGGATGTATAGAGTTGAAGAACAACCTGAGGACTCCTATTATTTATGCTTCTTGATATGAAGCCAAGGATTCTATTAGCTTTATTGCGAACACTTATGCACTGTTGTCTTGGTTTCAGATTACTGCTAACCAGAACTCCTAAATCTTTTTCGCAATCCGTAATATTAAGATCTACATTTTATTCTTCAATAAAGACACGCAGGTGTTGTACAGGTGTTTTATTCATCAATAAAGACACGCATGTATTGTACAGGTGTTTTATTCATTAATAAACACCTTAAATTCTACATCCGTTTAGGAAATGGTTCTGAAAAACTTGTCTCCTAAGGAGGTGGTCCTGTTCACCTAGCAGTAAGTAGGTACCTGGATGTTAGTCACATTGCATCTGATGTCACTGTTCCACCTAGCAGTAAGTAGGTACCTGAATGTTAGTCACCTTACATCTGATGTCACTGTTCACCTAGCAATAAGTAGGTACCTGGATGTTAGTCACCTTACATCTGATGTCACTGTTCACCTAGCAGTAAGTAGGTACCTGGTTGTTAGTCACCTTACATCTGATGTCACTGTTCACCTAGCAGTAAGTAGGTACCTGGATGTTAGTCACCTTACATCTGATGTCACTGTTCACCTAGCAGTAAGTAGGTACCTGGATGTTAGTCACCCTACATTTGATGTCACTGTTCACCTAGCACTAAGTAGGTACCTGGGTGTTAATCACCTTACATCTGATGTCACTGTTCACCTAGCAGTAAGTAGGTACCTGGATGTTAGTCACCTTGCATCTGCTGTCACTGTTCACCTAGCAGTAAGTAGGTACCTGGGTATTAGCCACCTTACACCTGCTGTCACTGTTCACCTAGCAGTAAGTAGGTACCTGGATGTTAGTCACCTTACATCTGATGTCACTGTTCACCTAGCAGTAAGTAGGTACCTGGATGTTAGTCACCTTGCATCTGATGTCACTGTTCACCTAGCAGTAAGTAGGTACCTGGATGTTAGTCACCTTACATCTGATGTCACTGTTCACCTAGCAGTAAGTAGGTACCTGGATGTTAGTCACCTTACATCTGATGTCACTGTTCACCTAGCAGTAAGTAGGTACCTGGGTGTTAAGTCACCTTACACCTGCTGTCACTGTTCACCTAGCAGTAAGTAGGTACCTGGGTGTTGGTCACCTTACACCTTCTGTCTTCACCTAGCAGTAAGTAGGTACCTGGGCGTTAAGTCACCTTACACCTGCTGTCATTGTTCACCTAGCAGTAAGTAGGTACCTGTGTGTTAAGATTGTTGTGGAAGGCATCCTGGGGGACGACCTAATGACCATCAGTTTACGTAAGCCACCTCTGTATGGCTTTGATGGGTTAAGATCAAGGTCCCGGGTATAAGATGAAGGGTGCCAATACCGTAATCAAGATCCCCTTCACCAACATCAAAATCTCCCACCACCAGCATCAACACCCCCACCACCAGCATCAACACCCCCATCACCAGCATCAACACCACCACCACCAGCATCAACACCACCACCACCAACATCAACACCACCACCACCAGCATCAACACCACCACCACCAGCATCAACACCACCACCACCAGCATCAACACCACCACCACCAACATCAACACCACCACCACCAGCATCAACACCCCCACCACCATCATCAACACCACCACCACCACCATCAACACCCCCACCACCAGCATCAACACCACCACCACCAACATCAACACCACCACCACCAGCATCAACACCACCACCACCATCAACACCACCACCACCAGCGTCAACACCACCACCACCACCAGCATCAACACCACCACCACCAGCATCAACACCACCACCACCAGCATCAACACCACCACCACCAACATCAACACCACCACCACCAGCATCAACACCACCACCACCAGCATCAACACCACCACCACCAACATCAACACCACCACCACCAGCATCAACACCACCACCACCAGCATCAACACCACCACCACCAACACCACCACCACCATCAACACCACCACCACCAACATCAACACCCCCACCACCACCATCAACACCACCACCAGCATCAACACCCCCACCACCAACATCAACACCACCACCACCAACATCAACACCACCACCACCACCAACATCAACACCCCCACCACCAACATCAACACCCCCACCACCATCAACACCACCACCACCAACATCAACACCACCATCAACACCAACATCAACACCACCACCACCAACATCAACACCACCACCACCAGCGTCAACACCACCACCACCAGCATCAACACCACCACCACCAGCATCAACACCACCACCACCAGCATCAACACCACCACCACCAGCATCAACACCACCACCACCAACATCAACACCCCCACCACCAACATCAACACCCCCACCACCAACATCAACACCACCACCACCAACATCAACACCACCACCACCAACATCAACACCACCACCACCAACATCAACACCACCACCACCAACATCAACACCACCACCACCAGCATCAACACCACCACCACCATCAACACCACCACCACCAACATCAACACCACCACCACCAGCGTCAACACCCCCACCACCAACATCAACACCACCAGCGTCAACACCACCACCACCAGCATCAACACCACCACCACCAGCATCAACACCACCAACATCAACACCACCACCATCAACAACACCACCACCAACATCAACACCACCACCACCAACATCAACACCACCAACATCAACAACACCACCACCAACATCAACACCACCACCAACATCAACACCACCACCATCAACACCACCACCAACATCAACACCACCACCACCAACATCAACACCACCACCACCAGCATCAACACCACCACCACCAGCATCAACACCACCACCACCAGCATCAACAGCACCACCACCAACATCAACACCACCACCACCAGCGTCAACACCACCACCACCAACATCAACACCACCAACATCAACACCACCACCACCAACATCAACACCACCACCACCAACATCAACACCACCACCAACATCAACACCACCACCAACATCAACACCACCACCAACATCAACACCACCACCACCATCAACACCACCACCACCATCAACACCACCACCACCAACATCAACACCACCACCAGCGTCAACACCACCACCAGCATCAACACCACCACCACCAACATCAACACCACCACCACCAGCATCAACACCACCACCACCAACATCAACACCCCCACCACCAACATCAACACCACAACCACCAGCGTCAACACCACCACCACCAGCATCAACACCACCACCACCAACATCAACACCACCACCACCATCAACACCACCACCACCATCATCAACACCACCACCACCAACATCAACACCACCACCACCAACATCAACACCACCACCACCAACATCAACACCACCACCAACATCAACACCACCACCAACATCAACACCACCACCACCAACATCAACACCACCACCAACATCAACACCACCACCAACATCAACACCACCACCACCATCAACACCACCACCACTAAGGGTCAACACCACCACCACTAAGGGTCAACACCACCACCACTAAGGGTCAACACCACCACCACTAAGGGTCAACACCACCACCACTAAGGGTCAACACCACCACCACCACCATCAACACCACCACCACCAGCGTCAACACCACCACCACCAACATCAACACCCCCACCATCATCAACACCACCACCACCATCATCAACACCACCACCATCAACACCACCACCACCATCATCAACACCACCACCATCATCAACACCACCACCAGGGTCAACACCACCACCACCATCATCAACACCCCCACCACCAACATCAACACCACCACCACCAGCATCAACACCACCACCACCAGCGTCAACACCACCACCACCAACATCAACACCACCACCACCATCAACACCACCACCACCACCATCAACACCACCACCAGCATCAACACCCCCACCAGCATCAACACCCCCACCACCAGCATCAACACCACCAGCATCAACGCCCCCACCACCATCAAAGGACCTCCACCACCAGCATCAGGGGACCACCACCAGCATTAAGGTACCCCACCACCAGCATCAAGGTACCCCACCACCATCATCAAGGTACCCCCACCACCAGCATCAAGGGACCTCCACCACCAGCATCAAGGGACCACCACCAGCATCAAGGGACCTCCACCAGCATCAAGGGACCTCCACCACCAGCATCAAGGGACCTCCACCAGCATCAAGGGACCTCCACCACCAGCATCAAGGGACCTCCACCACCAGCATCAAGGGACATCCAACACCAGCATCAAGGGACATCCAACACCAGCATCAAGGGACCTCCACCATCATCAAGGGACCTCCAACACCAGCATCAAGGGACCTCCAACACCAGCATCAAGGGACCTCCAACACCAGCATCAATGGACCTCCAAAACCAGCATCAAGGGACCTCCAACACCAGCATCAAGGGACCTCCAACACCAGCAGTGGTCGGAGAAGTGGCAGATGCAGTTTAATATAGACAAATGCAAAGTTCTAAATGTTGGACAGGACAATAACCATGCCACATATAAACTAAATAATGTAGATCTTAATATTACGGATTGCGAAAAAGATTTAGGAGTTCTGGTTAGCAGTAATCTGAAACCAAGACAACAGTGCATAAGTGTTCGCAATAAAGCTAATAGAATCCTTGGCTTCATATCAAGAAGCATAAATAATAGGAGTCCTCAGGTTGTTCTTCAACTCTATACATCCTTGGTTAGGCCTCATTTAGATTATGCTGCACAGTTTTGGTCACCGTATTACAGAATGGATATAAATTCTCTGGAAAATGTACAAAGGAGGATGACAAAGTTGATCCCATGTATCAGAAACCTTCCCTATGAGGATAGACTAAGGGCCCTGAAACTGCACTCTCTAGAAAGACGTAGAATTAGGGGGGATATGATTGAGGTGTATAAATGGAAGACAGGAATAAATAAAGGGGATGTAAATAGTGTGCTGAAAATATCTAGCCTAGACAGGACTCGCAGCAATGGTTTTAAGTTGGAAAAATTCAGATTCAGGAAGGATATAGGAAAGTACTGGTTTGGTAATAGAGTTGTGGATGAGTGGAACAGACTCCCAAGTACCGTTATAGAGGCCAGAACGTTGTGTAGCTTTAAAAATAGGTTGGATAAATACATGAGTAGATGTGGGTGGGTGTGAGTTAGACCTGATAGCTTGTGCTAACAGGTCGGTTGCCGTGTTCCTCCCTTAAGTCAATGTGACCTGACCTGACTAGGTTGGGTGCATTGGCTTAAGCCGGTAGGAGACTTGGACCTGCCTCGCATGGGCCAGTGGGCCTTCTGCAGTGTTCCTTCGTTCTTATGTTCTTATGTTCTTATGTTCTTACCAGCATCAAGGGACCTCCAACACCAGCATCAAGGGACCTCCAACACCAGCATCAAGGGACCTCCAACACCAGCATCAAGGGACCTGCCTTGAAGAGCTTTATCTAGTCACGACTTAAAGCTCTAGTCACAGGTGGAGTGTGTATAGAGCTTTATCATATCAAGACTTAAACTCTAGACAGAGTTGGGCCTCACATGGGCCAGTGGACCTCCTGCAGTGCTCCTTCTTTCTTATGTTCTTATGTACACACCTGGTGCTCTGTGTATAGTCTGACAGGTGTTAGATTATGTACACACCTGGTGCTCTGTGTATAGTCTGACAGGTGTTAGATTATGTACACACCTGGTGCTCTGTGTAGAGTCTGACAGGTGTTAAATTATGTACACACCTGGTGCTCTGTGTAGAGTCTGACAGGTGTTAGATTATGTACACACCTGGTGCTCTGTGTAGAGTCGGACAGGTGTTAAATTATGTACACACCTGGTGCTCTGTGTAGAGTCTGACAGGTGTTAAATTATGTACACACCTGGTGCTCTGTGTAGAGTCTGACAGGTGTTAAATTATGTACACACCTGGTGCTCTGTGTAGAGTCTGACAGGTGTTAAATTATGTACACACCTGGTGCTCTGTGTAGAGTCTGACAGGTGTTAGATTATGTACACACCTGGTGCTCTGTGTAGAGTCTGACAGGTGTTAAATTATGTACACACCTGGTGCTCTGTGTAGAGTCTGACAGGTGTTAAATTATGTACACACCTGGTGCTCTGTGTAGAGTCTGACAGGTGTTAAATTATGTACACACCTGGTGCTCTGTGTAGAGTCTGACAGGTGTTAAATTATGTACACACCTGGTGCTCTGTGTAGAGTCTGACAGGTGTTAGATCCCTTCAGTCTGGAGTTAAATCCCATGTCCCTTTATCCCTGGTGTCCCTGACATCTCTGGTGTCTCTGATATGACTGGTATCCCAATGTCCCTGATACGACTGGTATGCTTGGTGTCCCTGATATGACTGGTATCCCAATGTCCCTGATACGACTGGTATCCTTGGTGTCTCTGATATGACTGGTATCCCTGGCGTCCCTGATATCCCTGGTGTCCCTAATATCACTGGTATCCCTGATGTCCCTGATATCACTGGTATCCCTGATGTCCCTAGTATCCCTGGTAGAAAGAGCAGTGTCATCAGTCACAAGAGTGTTCACCTTTGATATACCTTTAAAGAGTTTCGAGAGCTTATCTACTCTCTGAGCCCGGCCATGGGCCAGGCTCGTCTGGTGCTTGCCTGGTCAACCAGGCTGTTGCTACTGGAGGCCCACTGCCCCACATATCCATCACAGCCTGGTTGATCTGGCCCCTGGTGAAGATATTTATCCAGTTTGTCCTTGAAGGCTTCTACACCTGTTCCAGCAGTGTTTCTGATATCTTGTGGCAAGATGTTGAATAGTCTGGGACCCCGGATGTTGATGCAGTGTTCCCACACACACACACACACACACACACACACACACACACGGTGGACAGAGACAGAATGTTCCAGAGATGGGACACAGAAACAAGGTGACACAACTGGAAGTTGAAGACTTAGGTGAATCACAGAGATGTTAGGAAGAATTTCTTTAGTCACAGAGTTGTCAGGAAGTGGAATAGTCTGGAAAGTGATGTAGTGGAGGTAGGAACAATACATAGCTTTAAGAAGAGGTATGATAAAGCTCATGGAGCAGGGAGAGAGTGGCCTATTAGCGACCAGTGAAAAGACGGGGCCAGGAGCTGTAACCTGACCCCTGCAACCACAATTAGGTGAGTATACATACCATGTACTGGGGCAGGAAACAGTACTGGGATGTAGGTCAACTCAGCTTTCCTTGTGTGTGTCACACTAACGACTGTCCTGAAGGACAACGTGATTCCTTAATTGTGAAAGTGGGTCGAGGATCTGGCCTGGGTATACCAGTGGGTCGAGGATCTGGCCTGGGTGTACCAGTGGGCCGAGGATCTGTCTTGGGTGTACCAGTGGGCCGAGGATCTGGCCTGGGTATACCAGTGGGCCGAGGATCTGGCCTGGGTATACCAGTGGGCCGAGGATCTGGCCTGGGTATACCAATGGGTCGAGGATCTGGCCTGGGTATACCAGTGGGCCGAGGATCTGGCCTGGGTATACCAGTGGGCCGAGGATCTGGCATGGGTATACCAGTGGGCCGAGGATCAGGCCTGGGTATACCAGTGGATCGAGGATCTGGCCTGGGTATACCAGTGAGCCGAGGATCTGGCATGGGTATACCAGTGGGCCGAGGATCTGGCCTGGGTATACCAGTGGGCCGAGGATCTGGCATGGGTATACAAGTGGGCCGAGGATCTGGCCTGGGTATACCAGTGGGTCGAGGATCTGGCCTGGGTATACCAGTGGGTCGAGGATCTGGCCTGGGTATACCAGTGGGCCGAGGATCTGGCCTGGGTATACCAGTGGGCCGAGGATCTGGCCTGGGTATACCAGTGGGTCGAGGATCTGGCCTGGGTATACCAGTGGGCCGAGGATCTGGCCTGGGTATACCAGTGGGCCGAGGATCTGGCCTGGGTATACCAGTGGGCCGAGGATCTGGCATGGGTATACCAGTGGGCCGAGGATCTGGCATGGGTGTACCAGTGGGCCGAGGATCTGGCCTGGGTGTACCAGTGGGCCGAGGATCTGTCCTGGGTGTACCAGTGGGCCGAGGATCTGGCCTGGGTATACCAGTGGGCCGAGGATCTGGCCTGGGTATACCAGTGGGCCGAGGATCTGGCCTGGGTATACCAATGGGTCGAGGATCTGGCCTGGGTATACCAGTAGGCCGAGGATCTGGCCTGGGTATACCAGTGGGCCGAGGATCTGACCTGGGTATACCAGTGGGCCGAGGATCTGGCCTGGGTATACCAGTGGGCCGAGGATCTGGCCTGGGTATACTAGTGGGCCGAGGATCTGGCCTGGGTATACCAGTGGGCCGAGGATCTGGTCTGGGTATACCAGTGGGCCGAGGATCTGGCCTGGGTATACCAGTGGGTCGAGGATCTGGCCTGGGTATACCAGTGGGCCGAGGATCTGGCCTGGGTATACCAGTGGGCCGAGGATCTGGCCTGGGTATACCAGTGGGCCGAGGATCTGGCCTGGGTATACCAGTGGGCCGAGGATCTGGCCTGGGTATACCAGTGGGCCGAGGATCTGGCATGGGTATACCAGTGGGGCGAAGATATGGCCTGGGTATACCTGTGGGGCGAAGATATGGCCTGGGTATACCAGTGGGCCGAGGATCTGGCCTGGGAATACCAGTGGGGCGAGGATCTGGCATGGGTATACAAGTGGGGCGAGGATCTGGCATGGGTATGCCAGTGGGGCGAGGATCTGGCATGGGCATACCAGTGGGGCGAGGATCTGGCCTGGGTATACCAGTGGGGCGAGGACCTGGCCTGGGTATACCAGTGGGCCGAGGATCTGGCCTGGGTATACCAGTGGGGCGAGGATCTGGCATGGGTATACCAGTGGGGCGAGGATCTGGCATGGGTATACCAGTGGGGCGAGGATCTGGCATGGGTATACCAGTGGGGCGAGGATCTGGCATGGGTATACCAGTGGGGCGAGGATCTGGCATGGGTATACCAGTGGGGCGAGGATCTGGCATGGGTATACCAGTGGGGCGAGGATCTGGCCTGGGTATACCAGTGGGGCGAGGATCTGGCCTGAATATACCAGTGGGGCGAGGACAGATCCAGGTAGACTCATCCACTACCAGGTAGACTCATCCACTACCAGGTAGACTCATCCACTACCATGTAGACTCACCCACTACCAGGTAGACTCATCCACTACCAGGTAGACTCATCCACTACCAGGTAGACTCATCCACTACCAGGCAGACTCACCCACTACCAGGTAGACTCACCCACTACCAGGTAGACTCACCCACTACCAGGTAGACTCATCCACTACCAGGCAGACTCATCCACTACCAGGCTGAGAATCGAACCTAGGCCCTTGCCGTGTGAAGCGAGAGCGTTAGCCACCAGGCCACCAGAGCACTGCATTAGGCCTACTGGCTTATACTAGGCCGGTCCAAGTCTAAAGGTAGAGGGAGAGAGTCAAGACCTGTCTACCCCCCAGGTGTGAAGACTGTCTTGGGGTCACTTGACCTTTCCTGCTGCCTTCTTTCACATAGTGGCCTTGGTGACCTCTGACCCGGAACGAAGACAAGGTATGTGCCTTGACTCCTGGTGCATGAGGAAGTATACTCAGTATAACCTCTTGTATGTCATTTGTATAACCACAGAAAAAGAAACCAGGGAACGGGTGGGATTGAACCCACGGCAAGCGAGTCCATAAAAACTCAGAGGCGAGTGCGTTAACCACTTGACCAGTAGACCGTAATAAGACTCCTGAGAGAAGTGACCAAACACGAGGTTATATCAGATAACTCTTTGATCCTGGG
Source organism: Cherax quadricarinatus (assembly GCF_038502225.1). NCBI lineage: Eukaryota > Metazoa > Arthropoda > Malacostraca > Decapoda > Parastacidae > Cherax > Cherax quadricarinatus. The sequence continues at coordinate 343,428 of NW_027195041.1, forward strand.
ACCCTGATCACTTCTAACAAAGTTAAAATGACATACATAGGTGGAGAGTTAGGTGAGAGTGACACCTGTTGACCTGAAGAATGACATGTTGGGATGAGGACAGGTAGACAGTGTCATCATGTGACACCTGTGTTGTTAGGTAGGTGCTGCGTTGTCTGGTTGAGTATGTGTTTCAACAACATAGGCAGACATGATAATCAACCAGGCAAAGCAGCACCTAACTAACAGTACAACAGTCACATGATCACACTGTCTTCAGGTCACCATGCGTCACTAAACTCACTCTCCACCGAAAAGTGAGAAAGGAGAAGAGGTAAGAGAGGAAGAGGATCTGGTCAAGTCACGAATGTTGTGAAGTCTGGGGCATTTAACAATGTAAGGAGAAAGGAAGGCATCTACAGAGATAATGCCAGGATAAACAGTTTTAGTAGAGGACCAGCCAGTAGGATGACTGTAATCTCTAACATGACAGAAAAGAGCATTGTTGGTGTCAGTAAGCCTAACACTGTTTTTGTGTTGTTTAAGTCTGTCAGAGAGAGAAGCCACTTTCTCCCAGATACTGAAAAAGACAAGAGGAATAAGGAATAGAGGTACGAACAAGATTACTGCGAAAAGTCAGTTTGATGTTGCCAGTTTGATGTTGATGGGTGGCCCGGTGACCTGGTGGGTAAAGCTCCCGCTTCACACACGGAGGGCCCGGGTTCGATTCCCGGCGGGTGGAAACATTCGACACGTTTCCTTACACCTGTTGTCCTGTTCACCTAGCAGCAAATAGGTACCTGGGTGTTAGTCGACTGGTGTGGGTGGCATCCTGGGGGACAAGATTAAGGACCCCAATGGAAATAAGTTAGACAGTCCTCGATGACGCACTGACTTTCTTGGGTTATCCTGGGTGGCTAACCCTCCGGGATTAAAAATCCCAACGAAATCTTATCTTATCTTATCTTACCTCTGAGCAGAGGCGGCTACAGTGACACAATCCAGGGCCACTTTCCCAGCCACAGCGACGAAGGCAGCCCAGGAAACATCAGCGATTGGGCTGCACCTTTGCTCAACCGGCTTCCAGTTCTGCTTAAACTAGCAGCGGACAACAGGAGGCAGCAAGCCCCATGCTGCAGGTACTGACCAGTGAGGAGCAAGGTAACCCAACATCCACTATCAACCCTGACCCATCAAATGATGAAAATTAGACAGATGTGTTACATTATGTATCTTTATCGTAAACGTTTCGCCAACCAGTGGCTTATCAATACAAATTCAAGGACATAATTGAAAGAGAGTAGAACTATACGCAAAAGATGAGGTACTGAGTACCATTCATGAACAAGATGTCGACTATCGTGCCTCACCAGTATCATATGCAACCTGATAGACCCGGAATACACAGACACACTCACAACTACTGCTAAGACCTTCGTGAACACATACATGATGGACAAGATAGTCCATGGGTTTATTTGTTAATTTACCCGACCATCCAACACAGGACCCAGAGACAATGATGGGGGGACTTGATAGCCTCAGCCCGACGTAGGACACACAGGGACGTAACAAGACCCCTCATCGCGGCCACAGAACTGAATTATGTCAACATGACTCACGAAATCGTAATGACACGATTGCAAACAAACCATACCACGGGTGGGGTTAGAACCCGCGGTCAGAGAGTCATAAAACTCCAGACCGTCGCGTTAGCCACTGGGCCAGCTAGCCACAATAAGATTCATCCAACTAGGTACATGTATGGTTATACACCATAGGAAGGTTAGCATAGGCCACCACTGTGACCACAAATGCTGGAGATTCGTCTGTAAAAACCTGCATTTGTGGTCACAGTGGTGCCTATGCTAACCTTCCTATGGTATATAAATATACCTAGTTGGATGAATGTTATTGTAGCCAGCTGGTCCAGTGACCAGCGCGTCGGTCTGGAGTTTGACTCTCTGATCGTGAGTTCTAACCCCACCTGTGGTATGGTTTATATTGACATCTTCAAGACCGTCAGACGGGTCATCTTAGTGTTAAGACCGGTGTCAGGACGCAGTTCCTGACCAATCAACTCTTCCATCAGTGTGACTTTGTAAATGGTCCAGGTGGGACTGCAACGTCATTATCTCTCGTCTCTCCTATGGTACAAGGGTACAAGGGGGTACAAGGGGGGTATGGAGTCCAAAAATACTCCCTCTCCTACACCTTCCCCAGCCAGGTCACAAGGTACGCCCCCAGATTCCAACGTGCCCATTTCCTGTGGACAGACATTAAGATTAGGTGAGTGAGCATCGATGGTTGAAGATGCAGCATCCGTCAACACATCCGTGACCCACACCCCGGTACCCACACCCTAGTACCCACACCCTGGTACCCACACCCTAGTACACACATCCCGGTACCCACACCCTAGTACACACACCCCGGTACCCACACCCTAGTACCCACACCCTGGTACCCACACCCTGGTACCCACACCCTAGTACCCACACCCCAGTACCCACATCCCAGTACCCACACCCTAGTACGCACACCCCAGTACACACACCCCGGTACCCACACCCTGGTACCCACACCCTAGTACCCACACCCTAGTACCCACACCCTGGTACCCACACCCTAGTACCCACACCCCGGTACCCACATCCTAGTACCCACACCCTGATACCCACACCCTGGTACCCACACCCTAGTACACACACCCCGGTACCCACACCCTAGTACACACACCCCGGTACCCACACCCTAGTACACACCCCGGTACTCACACCCTAGTACACACACCCCGGTACCCACACCCTAGTACCCACACCCCGGTACCCATACTCTAGTACACACACCCTGGTACCCACACCCCGGTACCCACACCCTAGTACACACCCTGGTACCCACACCTCAGTACCCACACCCCGGTACCCACACCCTAGTACCCACACCCCGGTACCCACACCCTAGTACACACACCCCGGTACCCACACCCTAGTACACACACCCTGGTACCCACACCCTAGTACACACCCTGGTACACACACCCTAGTACACACACCCCGGTACCCACGCCCTAGTACACACACCCCGGTACCCACGCCCTAGTACACACACCCCGGTACCCACACCCCAGTACCCACACCCCGGTACCCACACCCTAGTACATACCCTGGTACCCACACCCCAGTACCCACACCCCGGTACCCACACCCCGGTACCTACACCCTAGTACCCACACCCCGGTACCCACACCCTAGTACATACCCTGGTACCCACACCCTAGTACACACACCCTGGTACCCACACCCTAGTGTACACACCCCGGTACCCACACCCTAGTGTACACACCGCGGTACCCACACCCTAGTACCCACACCCCGGTACCCACACCCTAGTACCCACACCCCGGTACCCACACCCTAGTGTACACACCCCGGTACCCACACCCTAGTGTACACACCCCGGTACCCACACCCTAGTGTACACACCCCGGTACCCACACCCTAGTGTACACACCCCGGTACCCACACCCTAGTACACACACCCCGGTACCCACACCCTAGTGTACACACCCCGGTACCCACACCCTAGTGTACACACCCCGGTACCCACACCCTAGTACACACACCCCGGTACCCACACCCCGGTACCCACACCCCGGTACCCACACCCCGGTACCCACACCCTAGTACCCACACCAGGACCCATGCAGGGGAGAGAGGAGCGTTAATTAAGAAAATAAGGAGCATTGCAGCAGGCTTACTGGCCCATGCTAGGTACGTTCTTCTCTGTTCTTGCAAGCTGATCCTCACTATTATTGTTGGGGAGTGTGGGAGTGCTGGGGAGTGTGGGAGTGCTGGGGAGTGTGGGAGTGCTGGGGAGTGTGGGAGTGCTGGGGAGTGTGGGAGTGTTGGGAAGTGTGGGAGTGTTGGGCTGTGTGTTTCTGATATCTTCTGGTAAGATAGTGAAAAGTTTGGGGCCATGGATGTAGATACAATGTGTACTGAACCCCATCCCTCGTTCCCATGGCCCTCACAACACTTACAAACATGGCCCTGAGACCCCTTACTCCCGTGGCCCTGAAATTATGCACGTACCTTTACACATTCCCTTTATGTGTGAAATAAGTCAATCCTGAGAGATGGTATTTCCCAAGTATCAGTAACTGTAGCACTGCTGGAAGGTTGATGTTGTGGTAGTTACTGAACCATAGTGGAATGTTTGACAATATCATCATTACTGTAGCACTGCTGGAAGGTTGATGTTGTGGTAGTTACTGAACCATAGTGGAATGTTTGACAATATCATCATTACTGTAGCACTGCTGGAAGGTTGATGTTGTGGTAGTTACTGAACCATAGTGGAATGTTTGACAATATCATCATTACTGTAGCACTGCTGGAAGGTTGATGTTGTGGTAGTTACTGAACCATAGTGGAATGTTTGACAATATCATCATTACTGTAGCACTGCTGGAAGGTTGATGTTGTGGTAGTTACTGAACCATAGTGGAATGTTTGACAATATCATCATTACTGTAGCACTGCTGGAAGGTTGATGTTGTGGTAGTTACTGAACCATAGTGGAATGTTTGACAATATCATCATTACTGTAGCACTGCTGGAAGGTTGATGTTGTGGTAGTTACTGAACCATAGTGGAATGTTTGACAATATCATCATTACTGTAGCACTGCTGGAAGGTTGATGTTGTGGTAGTTACTGAACCATAGTGGAATGTTTGACAATATCATCATTACTGTAGCACTGCTGGAAGGTTGATGTTGTGGTAGTTACTGAACCATAGTGGAATGTTTGAGAATATCATCATTACTGTAGCACTGCTGGAAGGTTGATGTTGTGGTAGTTACTGAACCATAGTGGAATGTTTGACAATATCATCATTACTGTAGCACTGCTGGAAGGTTGATGTTGTGGTAGTTACTGAACCATAGTGGAATGTTTGACAATATCATCATTACTGTAGCACTACTGGAAGGTTGATGTTGTGGTAGTTACTGAACCATAGTGGAATGTTTGACAATATCATCATTACTGTAGCACTGCTGGAAGGTTGATGTTGTGGTAGTTACTGAACCATAGTGGAATGTTTGACAATATCATCATTACTGTAGCACTGCTGGAAGGTTGATGTTGTGGTAGTTACTGAACCATAGTGGAATGTTTGACAATATCATCATTACTGTAGCACTGCTGGAAGGTTGAAGTTGTGGTAGTTACTGAACCATAGTGGAATGTTTGACAATATCATCATTACTGTAGTACTGCTGGAAGGTTGATGTTGTGGTAGTTACTGAACCATAGTGGAATGTTTGACAATATCATCATTACTGTAGCACTACTGGATGGTTGATGTTGTGGTAGTTACTGAACCATAGTGGAATGTTTGACAATATCATCATTACTGTAGCACTGCTGGAAGGTTGATGTTGTGGTAGTTACTGAACCATAGTGGAATGTTTGACAATATCATCACCACACTACCGTGTATATGTAACTCATCCAGTGTAATGGAATATGATAGGGAAACATAGCAGCACACTGCTGGTGTTCCCACAATGTAACTATCATACAGAACAGTGTAGTAGCACACTGCAGGTGTTCCCACAATGTAACTATCATACAGAACAGTGTAGCAGCACACTGCTGGTGTTCCCACAATGTAACTATCATACAGAACAGTGTAGCAGCACACTGCTGGTGTTCCCACAATGTAACTATCATACAGAACAGTGTAGCAGCACACTGCTGGTGTTCCCACAATGTAACTATCATACAGAACAGTGTAGCAACACACTGCTGGTGTTCCCACAATGTAACTATCATACAGAACAGTGTAGCAGCACACTGCTGGTGTTCCCACAATGTAACTATCATACAGAACAGTGTACCAGCACACTGCTGGTGTTCCCACAATGTAACTATCATACAGAACAGTGTAGCAGCACACTGCTGGTGTTCCCACAATGTAACTATCATACAGAACAGTGTAGCAGCACACTGCTGGTGTTCCCACAATGTAATTATCATACAGAACAGTGTAGCAGCACACTGCTGGTGTTCCCACAATGTAACTATCATACAGAACAGTGTAGCAGCACACTGCTGGTGTTCCCACAATGTAACTATCATACAGAACAGTGTAGCAGCACACTGCTGGTGTTCCCACAATGTAACTATCATACAGAACAGTGTAGTAGCACACTGCTGGTGTTCCCACAATGTAACTATCATACAGAACAGTGTAGTAGCACACTGCTGGTGTTCCCACAATGTAACTATCATACAGAACAGTGTAGCAGCACACTGCTGGTGTTCCCACAATGTAACTATCATACAGAACAGTGTAGCAACACACTGCTGGTGTTCCCACAATGTAACTATCATACAGAACAGTGTAGCAGCACACTGCTGGTGTTCCCACAATGTAACTATCATACAGAACAGTGTAGCAGCACACTGCTGGTGTTCCCACAATGTAACTATCATACAGAACAGTGTAGCAGCACACTGCTGGTGTTCCCACAATGTAATTATCATACAGAACAGTGTAGCAGCACACTGCTGGTGTTCCCACAATGTAACTATCATACAGAACAGTGTAGTAGCACACTGCTGGTGTTCCCACAATGTAACTATCATACCGAACAGTGTAGCAGCACACTGCTGGTGTTCCCACAATGTAATTATCATACAGAACAGTGTAGCAGCACACTGCTGGTGTTCCCACAATGTAACTATCATACAGAACAGTGTAGCAGCACACTGCTGGTGTTCCCACAATGTAACTATCATACAGAACAGTGTAGCAACACACTGCTGGTGTTCCCACAATGTAACTATCATACAGAACAGTGTAGCAGCACACTGCTGGTGTTCCCACAATGTAACTATCATACAGAACAGTGTAGCAGCACACTGCTGGTGTTCCCACAATGTAACTATCATACAGAACAGTGTAGCAGCACACTGCTGGTGTTCCCACAATGTAACTATCATACAGAACAGTGTAGCAACACACTGCTGGTGTTCCCACAATGTAACTATCATACAGAACAGTGTAGCAGCACACTGCTGGTGTTCCCACAATGTAACTATCATACAGAACAGTGTAGCAGCACACTGCTGGTGTTCCCACAATGTAACTATCATGCAGAACAGTGTAGCAGCACACTGCTGGTGTTCCCACAATGTAACTATCATACAGAACAGTGTAGCAGCACACTGCTGGTGTTCCCACAATGTAACTATCATACAGAACAGTGTAGCAACACACTGCTGGTGTTCCCACAATGTAACTATCATATAGAACAGTGTAGCAGCACACTGCTGGTGTTCCCACAATGTAACTATCATACAGAACAGTGTAGCAGCACACTGCTGGTGTTCCCACAATGTAATTATCATACAGAACAGTGTAGCAGCACACTGCTGGTGTTCCCACAATGTAACTATCATACAGAACAGTGTAGCAGCACACTGCTGGTGTTCCCACAATGTAACTATCATACAGAACAGTGTAGCAGCACACTGCTGGTGTTCCCACAATGTAATTATCATACAGAACAGTGTAGCAGCACACTGCTGGTGTTCCCACAATGTAACTATCATACAGAACAGTGTAGTAGCACACTGCTGGTGTTCCCACAATGTAACTATCATACAGAACAGTGTAGCAGCACACTGCTGGTGTTCCCACAATGTAATTATCATACAGAACAGTGTAGCAGCACACTGCTGGTGTTCCCACAATGTAACTATCATACAGAACAGTGTAGTAGCACATTGCTGGTGTTCCCACAATGTAACTATCATACAGAACAGTGTAGTAGCACACTGCTGGTGTTCCCACAATGTAACTATCATACAGAACAGTGTAGTAGCACACTGCTGGTGTTCCCACAATGTAACTATCATACAGAACAGTGTAGCAGCACACTGCTGGTGTTCCCACGATGTAACTATCATACAGAACAGTGTAGCAACACACTGCTGGTGTTCCCACAATGTAACTATCATACAGAACAGTGTAGCAACACTGCTGGTGTTCCCACAATGTAACTATCATACAGAACAGTGTAGCAGCACACTGCTGGTGTTCCCACAATGTAACTATCATATAGAACAGTGTAGCAGCACACTGCTGGTGTTCCCACAATGTAACTATCATACAGAACAGTGTAGCAGCACACTGCTGGTGTTCCCACAATGTAACTATCATACAGAACAGTGTAGCAGCACACTGCTGGTGTTCCCACAATGTAACTATCATACAGAACAGTGTAGCAACACACTGCTGGTGTTCCCATCATACAGAACAGTGTAGCAGCACACTGCTGGTGTATCGATATTCAATACGGCCCTGAGACTGCGTTGTAAGGTTCAATAGTAATTTTGAACACCGTTAGAGGTTTCCACCTGCCTTACCAACCTCACGCGCACGTGTTTAATATTCTGATGTTCTCCGTTCCTCCACCATCTCTGACAGCAGCACCGGTGGTGTTTTGTCAGGAAAAAGGACAAATATCTGCATGAAATATGGTTGGTTAATGGGGTCTATCTGCTACACGAGGGTCATTAAGACTGTCACCTGTACACCACCAGTCAGTAGACGAGGGTCATTAAGACTGTCACCTGTACACCACCAGTCAGTACACGAGGGTCATTAAGACTGTCACCTGTACACCACCAGTCAGTACACGAGGGTCATTAAGACTGTCACCTGTACACCACCAGTCAGTACACGAGGGTCATTAAGGCTACCACCTGTACACCACCAGTCAGTACACGAGGGTCATTAAGGCTACCACCTGTACACCACCAGTCAGTACACGAGGGTCATTAAAGCTGTCACCTGTACACCACCAGTCAGTATACGAGGGTCATTAAGGCTGTCACCTGTACACCACCAGTCAGTACACGAGGGTCATTAAAGCTGTCACCTGTACACCACCAGTCAGTATACGAGGGTCATTAAGGCTGTCACCTGTACACCACCAGTCAGTACACGAGGGTCATTAAGGCTGTCACCTGTACACCACCAGTCAGTACACGAGGGTCATTAAGACTGTCACCTGTACACCACCAGTCAGTACACGAGGGTCATTAAGGCTGTCACCTGTACACCACCAGTCAGTACACGAGGGTCATTAAGGCTATCACCTGTACACCACCAGTCAGTACACGAGGGTCATTGAGACTGCATGTCACCAGCAGCAACAACCTGGTTGACCACGCTAGCACCTGATCCAGGACCAGGCTGCGGGAGTAGCACCCTCAAAAGCAGTCCTAACACTTGCTATCTAGCACTCAACACCTGAGTTAACACCTGTCTTATCTAGCACCCTAAAACTGTATTAACACCCGAGTTACCTGGCACTCAACACCTGCGCTCACAACACCTGCGCTCACAACACCTGCGCTCACAACACCTGCGCTGGAATTCCTTTTACACCAAAAAGAAATGAGAATCTTGTACTGGAAGACAGGTAAATCTTACTGTCTGATCAACATGTAAGATGACAGGTAAATCTTACTGTCTGATCAACATGTAAGATGACAGGTAAATCTTACTGTCTGATCAACATGTAAGATGACAGGTAAATCTTACTGTCTGATCAACATGTAAGATGACAGGTAAATCTTACTGTCTGATCAACATGTAAGATGACAGGTAAATCTTACTGTCTGATCAACATGTAAGATGACAGGTAAATCTTACTGTCTGATCAACATGTAAGATGACAGGTAAATCTTACTGTCTGATCAACATGTAAGATGACAGGTAAATCTTACTGTCTGATCAACATGTAAGATGACAGGTAAATCTTACTGTCTGATCAACATGTAAGATGACAGGTAAATCTTACTGTCTGATCAACATGTAAGATGACAGGTAAATCTTACTGTCTGATCAACATGTAAGATGACAGGTAAATCTTACTGTCTGATCAACATGTAAGATGACAGGTAAATCTTACTGTCTGATCAACATGTAAGATGACAGGTAAATCTTACTGTCTGATCAACATGTAAGATGACAGGTAAATCTTACTGTCTGATCAACATGTAAGATGACAGGTAAATCTTACTGTCTGATCAACATGTAAGATGACAGGTAAATCTTACTGTCTGATCAACATGTAAGATGACAGGTAAATCTTACTGTCTGATCAACATGTAAGATGACAGGTAAATCTTACTGTCTGATCAACATGTAAGATGACAGGTAAATCTTACTGTCTGATCAACATGTAAGATGACAGGTAAATCTTACTGTCTGATCAACATGTAAGATGACAGGTAAATCTTACTGTCTGATCAACATGTAAGATGACAGGTAAATCTTACTGTCTGATCAACATGTATGATGACAGGTAAATCTTACTGTCTGATCAACATGTAAGATGACAGGTAAATCATACATTCTGCTTGCATTCACTATACACTCTTCTGTCATTGTCAATTTCTCAATTAGTATTAATGGGAAAGGGCTAAAATCTCATGGGTTACAGAGTGTATGGGGAATGGGAGCACTAGTGTGTACACAGTAGGATTTTCCATCACTAATGGCAGGTGTGGGACTTTCCCACACACACACACACACACACACACACACACACACACACACACACACACACACACACACACACACACACACACAAATAAATGGGTGGCCCTAGAGGACGGAAAACCAGAGATCTGGTAGACGAACCAGGGAGGAAAGACTGAGTTAGAGCTCCAAAAAAGGGAGGAAGAGTGGGGAAGGAAGATAGAGCTTGGTAAGAAAATGGAGGAGCAGATAGCTGAAGAGTGCAGGAAGTGGGAAGTACAGGTCTTAGCAGCAGAAGCTAGGATACAGTGCTTAGAAGAGAAACTACAAAGCCTGAAACAGATTAGAGAGACAAATGACAATTCAGATGTGACATCAGGAAATTCAATGTCAGGCGCAGACAAGGGGACGGTAAGCAACAACGGAGACATGCCGTACACGAAGGCCCTATCAGACCCACGTGGGGCCAGGGAAAAGACGATGAGCACACTAAGATCAAACGACAGGTCCGAAGACAATGAAGGTTTGTTATATGCAGAGATTCTAACAGCCAACTGCAGTAGCAAGGGACAGCTGGTCATGAAAGACAGTCCACTGAGAATAGAAGTTTCAGATATGACAGGGACTGAAGGCAAGAACATGTCAATGGAAGGAAATAAAATGCCTCAGAGGAAGCAGATGGAGACTCAGTGGGAGGAGGAAAGGGCGAGGTCAGTTTTTGTGTACGGCCTCCAAGAAGCCAAGGGGGGCAACTTTGAAGAAATAAAACAGGAGAAAAAAATGATTGAAGGCATCATGAAAACAATAGGTGAGGGCGATATGACCCAGGTGACAAATTCTCAGAGAATTGGGTGGTTTGCGAGTGGAAGGATACAGCCTGTCAGAGTAACTTTCAAGGAAGAATCAGTTCGAACCAGGATTCTGCAAGAGAAAGCAAGACTGTGGGACAAACAGGGGTACCAGAGAGTATACCTCGACCGCTACAGAACACAAGAAGAAAGGACTACACTGAAAGAGAGGGTACAGAGACGCAAGGAGGAACGAGAGGCAATGACGAAAATAAGCAGGACCCAGACACAAGAGGAAGGGCAAACACACCCCACAGAATCTCCCACCAAAAGACTCCAACCGCGACATTCCCAACGCAACTGAGCAACCTATACTACAACCCACTCACTGTTCCCTCTGCCACCAACCCCCATATCAAAAACCTCACCCCAACAGCTGTCCCTTATGGGCATTCTGACCCCACCCCATCATCACAAACCCCACCTACACCACAGCCCCATATAGGCCCCCACCAAGGCTCTCGCTCCCCCAACCCCAATATTCTTGCATGACCACAATGATAGAAAAGAAACTAAAAGTTTGGTACACAAACGCGGAGGCATGGTCACAGACCGGGCCGCGGGGGCGTTGACCCCCGGAACTCTCTCCAGGTAAACTCCAGGAATAACGAATAAACATGAGGAGTGGAACGAAAGAATCAGTGAAAAATCCCCAGACATCATAGCAGTCACAGAAACAAAACTCGCTGAGACAATAACAGACACAATCTTCCCAACGGGATATCAGATCCTGAGGAATGATAGAAGGAGTAGAGGGGGAGGAGGGGTTGCACTGCTCATAAAACACCGATGGGGATTTGAGGAAATGGAAGGCATGGACATGATTGAAGAAAGAGACTACATTGTAGGTACAATTCAGTCCGGAGAACATAAAGTAGTCATTGGAGTGATGTATAACCCACCACAGAACTGCAGGAGGCCAAGAGAGGAGTACGAAGAAAACAACAGGGTGATGGTGGACACACTGGCTGAGGTGGCAAAAAGAGCTCACTCGAGCAGAGCAAAGTTACTGGTAATGGGCGATTTCAACCACAGGGAGATCGACTGGGAAAACCTGGAGCCACATGGGGGTCCTGAAACATGGAGAGCCAAGATGATGGATGTGGTACTTGAAAATCTCATGCATCAACATGTCAGGGACACAACCAGAGAGAGAGAGGGGAGGATGAGCCAGTAAGACTGGATCTTGTGTTCACCCTGAGCAGTTCAGACATTGAGGACATCACTTACGAGAGGCCCCTTGGAGCTAGCGATCACGTGGTTCTGAGTTTTGATTATATAGTAGAGTTACAAGTGGAGAAGGTAACAGGAACTGAAGGGGACAGGCCAAACTATAAAAGGGGGGACTACACAGGTATGAGAAACTTCCTGCAGGTTCAGTGGGACAGAGAAATGGTACGAAAATCAGTAAACGAGATGATGGAATATGTGGCAACAAAGTGCAAGGAGGCAGAGGAAAGTTTTGTTCCCAAGGGAAACAGAAATAATAGGAAGACCAAAACGTGTCCTTGGTTTACCCGAAGGTGTAGGGAGGCAAAAACTAAGTGCAACAGAGAATGGAAAAGGTACAGGAGGCATAGGACCCAGGAAAACAAGGAGATTAGTAGAAGAGCCAGAAACGAGTATGCACAGATAAGGAGGGAGGCCCAGCGACAGTATGAAAACGACATAGCATCGAAAGTCAAATCTGACCCGAAACTGCTGTATAGCCACATTAGGAGGAAGACAACAGTCAAGGACCAGGTGATAAGGCTGAGGAAAGAAGGTGGAGAACTCACAAGAAACGATCAAGAGGTATGTGAGGAGCTCAACACGAGATTTAAGGAAGTATTTACAGTAGAGACAGGAAGGACTCTGGGGGGACAGACCAGATGGGGACACCAGCAAGGAATACACCAACAAGTGTTGGACGACATACATACAGATGAGGAGGTGAAGAAACTGCTAAGGGACATCGATACCTCAAAGGCAATGGGACCGGTCAACATCTCCCCATGGGTCCTTAGAGAGGGAGCAGATATGTTGTGAGTGCCACTTACCACAATCTTCAACACGTCCCTGGAAACTGGGGAACTACCTGAGGTATGGAAGACGGCAAATGTTGTTCCCATTTTTAAAAAAGGAGACAGAAAAGAGGCATTAAACTATAGACCTGTGTCATTGACGTGTGTAGTATGCAAAATTATGGAGAAGATTATCAGGAGGAGAGTGGTGGAGCACCTGGAACGGAACAAGAGTATAAATGCCAACCAGCACGGATTCACGGAAGGCAAATCCTGTGTCACAAACCTTCTGGAGTTTTATGATAAAATAACAGAAGACACGAGAGAGAGGGGTGGGTTGATTGCGTCTTCTTGGACTGCAAGAAGGCCTTTGACACAGTTCCTCACAAGAGATTAGTGCAGAAGCTAGAGCATCAGGTGCATATAACAGGAAGGGCACTGCAATGGATCAGAGAATACCTGACAGGGAGGCAACAACGAGTCATGGTACGTAATGATGTATCACAGTGGGCACCTGTGACGAGCGGGGTCCCACAGGGGTCGGTCCTAGGACCAGTGCTATTTTTGGTATATGTGAACGACATGATGGAAGGGTTAGACTCAGAAGTGTCCCTGTTTGCAGATGATGTGAAGTTAATGAGGAGAATTAAATCTGATGAGGACCAGCCAGGACTTCAAAGAGACCTGGACAGACTGGACACCTGGTCCAGCAAATGGCTTCTCGAATTTAATCCTGCCAAATGCAAAGTCATGAAGATAGGGGAAGGGCACAGAAGACCACAGACAGAGTATAGGCTAGGTGGCCAAAGACTGCAAACCTCACTCAAGGAGAAAGATCTTGGGGTGAGTATAACACCGAGCATGTCTCCGGAAGCACACATCAATCAGATAACTGCTGCAGCATATGGGCGCCTGGCAAACCTGAGAACAGCATTCTGATACCTTAGTAAGGAATCGTTCAAGACACTGTACACCGTGTATGTCAGGCCCATACTGGAGTATGCAGCACCTGTTTGGAACCCGCACTTGATAAAGCACGTCAAGAAACTAGAGAATGTACAAAGGTTTGCCACAAGGTTAGTTCCAGAGCTAAGGGGAATGTCCTATGAAGAAAGATTAAGGGAAATCGGCCTGACGACACTGGAGGACAGGAGGGTCAGGGAAGACATGATAACGACATATAAAATACTGCGTGGAATAGACAAGGTGGACAAAGACAGGATGTTCCAGGGAGGGGACACAGAAACAAGAGGCCACAATTGGAAGTTGAAGACACAAATGAGTCAGAGAGATATTAGGAAGTATTTCTTCAGTCATAGAGTTGTAAGGCAGTGGAATAGCCTAGAAAATGACGTAGTGGAGGCAGGAACCATACACAGTTTTAAGACGAGGTTTGATAAAGCTCATGGAGCGGGGAGAGAGAGGGCCCAGTAGCAACCGGTGAAGAGGCGGGGCCAGGAGCTAAGACTCAACCCCTGCAACCACAAATAGGTGAGTACACACACACACACACACACACGGTGTAAGGAGGCAAAAACAAAGTGCAGTAGAGAATGGAAAAAGTACAGAAGGCAGAGAACACACGAAAATAGGGAGTTCAGTCGCAGAGCCAGGAATGAGTACGCACAGGTAAGGAGGGAGGCCCAGCGACAGTATGAAAATGACATAGCATCGAAAATCAAGACTGACCCGAAACTGTTGTATAGCCACATCAGGAGGAAGACAACAGTCAAAGACCAGGTGATCAGATTGAGGACAGAAGGTGGAGAACTCACAAGAAATGATCAGGAGGTATGTGAGGAGCTGAACAGGAGATTTAAGGAAGTTTTTACAGTAGAGACAGGAAGGGCTGTGGGAAGACAGCACAGAAGGGAACATCAAGAGGGAATATACCAACAGGTGTTGGATGATATACGAACAACCGAGGAGGAGGTGCAGAAGCTGCTAAGTGACCTTGATACCTCAAAAGCGATGGGACCGGACATCTCCCTATGGGTCCTTAGAGAAGGAGCAGAGATGCTGTGCGTGCCCCTAACCACAATCTTCAACACATCCCTTGAAACTGGGCAACTACCTGAGAAATGGAAGACAGCTAATGTAGTTCCCATATTTAAGAAAGGAAACAGAAATGAGGCACTAAACTACAGACCTGTGTCTCTGACATGTATTGTGTGCAAAGTCATGTAGAAGATTATCAGGAGGAGAGTGGTGGAACACCTGGAACGGAACAAGATTATAAATGAAAACCAGCATGGGTTCATGGAAGGCAAATCCTGTGTCACAAACCTCCTGGAGTTTTATGACAAGGTAACAGAAGACACGAGAGAGAGGGGTGGGTTGATTACGCCTTCCTAGACTGCAGGAAGGCCTTTGACAGTTCCCCACAAGAGATTAATGCAGAAACTGGAGGATCAGGCGCATATAACAGGGAGGGCACTGCAATGGATCAGGGAATACCTGACAGGGAGGCAGCAACGAGTCATGGTACGTGAAGAAGTATCACAGTGGGCGCCTGTGACGAGCGGGGTCCCACAGGGGTCAGTTCTAGGACCAGTGCTATTTTTGATACATGTGAACGACATGATGGAAGGAATAGACTCTGAAGTGTCCCTATTCGCAGATGACGTGAAGTTGATGAGAAGAATTAAATCGGATGAGGATGAGGCAGGACTGCAAAGTGACCTGGACAGGCTGGACATGTGGTCCAGTAACTAGCTTCTCGAATTCAATCCTGCCAAATGCAAAGTCATGAAGATTGGGGAAGGGCAAAGAAGACCGCAGACAGAGTATAGGCTAGGTGGACAAAGACTACAGACCTCACTCAGGGAGAAAGACCTTGGGGTGACCATAACACCGAGCACATCACCGGAGGCGCACATCAACCAAATAACTGCTGCAGCATATGGGCGCCTGGCAAACCTGAGAATAGCATTCCGATACCTTGTTAGGCCCATACTGGAGTATGCAGCACCAGTCTGGAACCGACACCAAGTCAAGCACGTCAAGAAGTTCGAGAAAGTAAAAAGGTTTGCAACAAGGCTAGTCCCAGAGCTCAGGGGAATGTCGTACGAGGAAAGGCTGAGGGAAATCGGACTGACGACACTGGAGGACAGAAGGGTCAGGGGAGACATGATAACGACATAAAAGATACTGCGGGGAATAGACAAGGTGGACAGAGATAGGATGTTCCAGAGAGGGGACACAGGGACAAGGGGTCACAACTGGAAGCTGAAGACTCAGACGAGTCACAGGGACGTTAGGAAGTATTTCTTCAGTCATAGAGTTGTCAGCAAGTGGAATATCCTAGCAAGTGAAGTAGTGGAGCCAGGAACCATACATAGTTTTAAGAAGAGGTATGACAAAGCTTAGGAAGCAGAGAGGGAGAGGACCTAGTAGCGATCAGTGAAGAGGCGGGGCCAGGAGCCGAGTCTCGACCCCTGCAACCACAATTAGGTGAGTACACACACACACACACACACACACTAAAGCTCACGGAGCAGGGAGAGAGTGGACCTAGTAGCGACCAGGTAAGAGGCGGGACCAAGAGCTGTCATTCGACCCCTGCATCTACAGATAGAGTGTACACACACACACACACACACACACACACACACACTCACACACACACAGACACACACACACACACACACACACTCACACACACACAGACACACACACACACACACAGACACACACACACACAGACACACACACAGACAGACACACAGACAGACACACACACACACACACACACACACACACACACACACACACACACAGACACACTCACACACACACACACACACACACACACACAGACACACACACACACACACACACACACACAGACACACACACACACACACACACACACAGACACACACAGACACACACACACAGACACACACAGACACACACAGACACACACAGACACACACTTCACTTTCATTTTTTTTAGCTTATTTCAGAGTTTATCCACAAAACCGTTGCTTAATAAGCTAAGGTTGCAAATTCAACATTAAAAACCAGTGATATAAACAGATTAAAGGAGAAACAACTTAGGTAAAAATCTAGTGCATAATACTTAGATAATACTTAGATAATGTTAGATTATGTGAAGTAAGTGTGGCAGATGAGAGCCTCCCAGGGTGGCACTAGAACCTACTTGCTCAACTGGGGCAGTTGAGAGCCTCCCAGGGTGGCACTAGAACCTACTTGCTCAACTCTAGAACCTGTTATCTAAGTAAAAATGTTAAGTGTTGGGATTAAGTGTGTCATGTGTGAAGTGAGAGTTGATCTTATGTGTAAAGTTTGAACCAGAGTAATACCTGAGTAATCTGTCTCTGCTACCCTCTCTGACGACCTGGTGAGTGGTGGTGGTGAGTGGTGAGTGGTGGTGGTGAGTGGTGAGTGGTGGTGAGTGGTGGTAGTGGTGAGTGGTGGTAGTGGTGAGTGGTGATAATACCTGAGTAATCTGTCTCTGCTACCCTCTGTGACGACCTGGTGAGTGGTGGTGGTGAGTGGTGAGTGGTGGTAGTGAGTGGTGGTAGTGAGTGGTGGTAGTGGTGAATGGTGGTAGTGGTGAGTGGTGATAATACCTGAGTAATCTGTCTCTGCTACCCTCTCTGACGACCTGGTGAGTGGTGGTGGTGAGTGGTGAGTGGTGGTAGTGAGTGGTGGTAGTGAGTGGTGGTAGTGGTGAATGGTGGTAGTGGTGAGTGGTGATAATACCTGAGTAATCTGTCTCTGCTACCCTCTCTGACGACCTGGTGAGTGGTGGTGGTGAGTGGTGAGTGGTGGTAGTGAGTGGTGGTAGTGAGTGGTGGTAGTGGTGAATGGTGGTAGTGGTGAGTGGTGATAATACCTGAGTAATCTGTCTCTGCTACCCTCTCTGACGACCTGGTGAGTGGTGGTGGTGAGTGGTGAGTGGTGGTAGTGGTGAATGGTGAGTGGTGAGTGGTGGTAGTGAGTGGTGGTAGTGGTGAGTGGTGGTGGTGGTGAGTGGTGATAATACCTGAGTAATCTGTCTCTGCTACCCTCTCTGACGACCTGGTGAGTGGTGGTGGGTAGTGGTGAGTGGTGGTGAGTGGTGGTGAGTGGTGGTAGTGGTGAGTGGTGGTAGTGGTGAGTGGTGAGTGGTGGTAGTGGTGAGTGGTGATAATACCTGAGTAATCTGTCTCTGCTACCCTCTCTGACGACCTGGTGAGTGGTGTTGGTGGTGAGTGGTGGTGAGTGGTGGTAGTGGTGAGTGGTGAGTGGTGGTAGTGGTGAGTGGTGGTGAGTGGTGGTAGTGGTAACACCTGAGTAATCTGTCTCTGTACCCTCTCTGACGACCTGGTGAGTGGTGGTGGGTAGTGGTGAGTGGTGGTGAGTGGTGGTAGTGGTGAGTGGTGGTAATACCTGAGTAATCTGTCTCTGCTACCCTCTCTGACGACCTGGTGAGTGGTGGTGGGTAGTGGTGACTGGTGGTGAGTGGTGGTGAGTGGTGGTGAGTGGTGGTAGTGGTGAGTGGTGGTGAGTGGTGGTAGTGGTGAGTGGTGGTGAGTGGTGGTAGTGGTGAGTGGTGGTAATACCTGAGTAATCTGTCTCTGCTACCCTCTCTGACGACCTGGTGAGTGGTGGTGGTGGTGGTGAGTGGTGGTGAGTGGTGGTAGTGGTGAGTGGTGAGTGGTGGTAGTGGTGAGTGGTGGTAATACCTGAGTAATGTGTCTCTGCTACACTCTCTGACGACCTGGTGAGTGGTGGTGGGTGGTGAGTGGTGGTAGTGGTGGTAGTGGTGAGTGGTGGTAGTGGTGTGGTGGTAGTGGTGGTAGTGGTGAGTGGTGGTAGTGGTGAGTGGTGGTAGTGGTGGTAGTGGTGAGTGGTGGTAGTGGTGAGTGGTGGTAGTGGTGGTAGTGGTGGTAGTGGTGAGTGGTGGTAGTGGTGGTAGTGGTGGTAGTGGTGAGTGGTGGTAGTGGTGAGTGGTGGTAATACCTGAGTAATCTGTCTGTCTCTGCTACACTCTCTGACGACCTGGTGAGTGGTGGTGGGTAGTGGTGAGTGGTGGTAGTGGTGAGTGGTGGTAGTGGTGAGTGGTGGTAGTGGTGAGTGGTGGTAGTGGTGAGTGGTGGTAGTGGTGAGTGGTGGTAGTGGTGAGTGGTGGTAATACCTGACTAATCTGTCTTCTGCTACACTCTCAAAGTTTGTATACTGACGACCTGGTGAGTGGTGATGGTGGTGGTAGTGGTGAGTGGTGGTAGTGGTGAGTGGTGGTAGTGGTGAGTGGTGGTAGTGGTGGTAGTGGTGAGTGGTGGTAGTGGTGGTAGTGGTGAGTGGTGGTAGTGGTGAGTGGTGGTAGTGGTGGTAGTGGTGAGTGGTGGTAGTGATGGTAGTGGTGAGTGGTGGTAGTGGTGGTAGTGGTGAGTGGTGGTAGTGGTGAGTGGTGGTAGTGGTGGTAGTGGTGAGTGGTGATGGTGGTAGAACAGTAACCGTAGCACTGCTGGAAGGTTGAAGTTGTGGTAGTTACTGAACCATAGTGGAACAAACCATACCACAGGCAGGGATAGAACCCGCGATCACAGTCGTAACACCAGACCGACGTGCTACCCACTGAGCCAGCTGGCTACAACAAGATTCATCCAACTAGGTATATTTCTACACCATAGAAAGGTATATAAATATACCTAGTTGGACGATTGTTGTAGCCAGCTGGTCCAGTGGCTAGCACGTCGGTCTGGAACGTTACGACTGTGATCGCGGGTTCTATCCCCGCCCGTGGTATGGTTTATGACTCTCTGATCGCGGATTCTATCCCCACCCGTGGTATGGTTTGTTTGCAATCGTGTCATTACGATTTCGTGAGCCATAGTGGAATGTTTGACAATATCATCACACTACCGACGTCTCCCAGCTCAGGCTGACACACACTATTACCTCGTATATATAACCCATCCCTTGTGATGTACCCATTATAGAGAATACTGTGTGTATATATAAATTTGTTTTAACAATATAAACACTTAACTCTCTTCCCTTTAGTCCATTAATCCCCTATAAAGCCTCGCAGACCTGATTATATCTGGTACCTGATGCTCGTCTACAACGTGAAGGTGGATCCCTAGCACCAGCCATCAAGAACGCCTTCCAGGTGGATCCATCTTATGATTGACACAGGTAGGAACACCTCCCGGATCTTGCCGCTGCTGATGCTGCTGCTACTGATGCTGCTGCTACTGATGCTGCTGCTGCAGATTACATAACGTAATCTATCTTAATGTAACACACTGTAAAACACAGTTTACTTAGCACTTTTGAAAATTTACGTTTGAGAACCAAGACAGTGAATGTTGTATAATGAAGGTTATATGTAGTGGGCATGAGCCTTTGATGGTATATAGTGGGCATCATAGGTTACTATCAGCCTCTGGTAGTATCTAGTGGGTATTAGTCATGATGGGTACCATAGGAGACTATCAGCCTCTGGGCACGGAAAGTCCTGGCGCTGGGCACGGCACTATAAACGGATCTTCAAAATACCCAGAGCTATTCTGAGGACTGGATGACCTTTGCTACTTGGGGTACTATCACCTGGACCAGACCACAACACTCACCTGGACCAGACCACAACACACATGGACCAGACCACTACAACACACTCACATGGACCAGACCACCACAACACTGTCACATGGACCAGACCACCACAACACTGTCACATGGACCAGACCACTACAACACTGTCACATGGACCAGACCACCACAACACTGTCACATGGACCAGACAACCACAACACTGTCACATGGACCAGACCACCACAACACTGTCACATGGACCAGACTACAACACACTCACATGGACCAGACCCTCCACAACACTCACATGGACCAGACCACCACAACACTGTCACATGGACCAGACCACAACACACTCACATGGACCGGACCGCCACAACACACTCACATGGACCAGACCACCACAATACTTATATGGGCCAGATCATCACCACAATCACTACAATCAGCTGATGTCCTCAGTGCAGAACTGGCAAGTCTTATGTTACCTCTACCATCCTCTGTTACCATGGCAACATCCTGCTATAGTTACCATGGCCACATCCTGCTGTAGTTACCATGGCAACATCCTGCTATAGTTACCATGGCAACATCCTGCTGTAGTTACCATGGCAACATCCTGCTATAGTTACCATGGCAACATCCTGCTATAGTTACCATGGCAACATCCTGCTATAGTTACCATGGCAACATCCTGCTGTAGTTAAGATGGCAACATCCTGCTATAGTTACCATGGCAACATCCTGCTGTAGTTACCATGGCAACATCCTGCTATAGTTACCATGGCAACATCCTGCTATAGTTACCATGGCAACATCCTGCTGTACTTACCATGGCAACATCCTGCTATAGTTACCATGGCAACATCCTGCTATAGTTACCATGGCAACATCCTGCTATAGTTACCATGGCAACATCCTGCTATAGTTACCATGGCAACATCCTGCTGTAGTTACCATGGCAACATCATGCTATAGTTACCATGGCAACATCCTGGTATAGTTATGGCAACATCCTGCCATAGTTACCATGGCAACATCCTGCTATAGTTACCATGGCAACATCCTGGTATAGTTACCATGGCAACATCCTGGTATAGTTACCATGGCAACATCCTGGTATAGTTACCATGGCAACATCCTGGTATAGTTACCATGGCAACATCCTGGTATAGTTACCATGGCAACATCCTGGTATAGTTACCATGGCAACATCCTGGTATAGTTACCATGGCAACATCCTGGTATAGTTACCATGGCAACATCCTGGTATAGTTACCATGGCAACATCTTGCCATAGTTACCATGGAAACATCCTGCTATAGTTACTATGGCAACATCCTGCTATAGTTACCATGGCAACATCCTGCTGTACTTACCATGGCAACATCCTGCTATAGTTACCATGGCAACATCCTGCTATAGTTACCATGGCAACATCCTGCTATAGTTACCATGGCAACATCCTGCTATAGTTACCATGGCAACATCCTGCTGTAGTTACCATGGCAACATCATGCTATAGTTACCATGGCAACATCCTGGTATAGTTATGGCAACATCCTGCCATAGTTACCATGGCAACATCCTGCTATAGTTACCATGGCAACATCCTGCTATAGTTACCATGGCAACATCCTGGTATAGTTACCATGGCAACATCCTGGTATAGTTACCATGGCAACATCCTGGTATAGTTACCATGGCAACATCCTGGTATAGTTACCATGGCAACATCCTGGTATAGTTACCATGGCAACATCCTGGTATAGTTACCATGGCAACATCCTGGTATAGTTACCATGGCAACATCCTGGTATAGTTACCATGGCAACATCTTGCCATAGTTACCATGGAAACATCCTGCTATAGTTACCATGGCAACATCCTGCTATAGTTACCATGGCAACATCCTGGTATAGTTACCATGGCAACATCCTGCTATAGTTACCATGGCAACATCCTGGTATAGTTATGGCAACATCCTGCCATAGTTACCATGGCAACATCCTGCTATAGTTACCATGGCAACATCCTGCTATAGTTACCATGGCAACATCCTGCTGTAGTTACCATGGCAACATCCTGCTATAGTTACCATGGCAACATCCTGCTATAGTTACCATGGCAACATCCTGCTATAGTTACCATGGCAACATCCTATAGTTACCATGGCCACATCCTGCTGTAGTTACCATGGCAACATCCTGGTATAGTTACCATGGCAACATCCTGGTATAGTTATGGCAACATCCTGCCATAGTTACCATGGCAACATCCTGCTATAGTTACCATGGCAACATCCTGGTATAGTTACCATGGCAACATCCTGGTATAGTTATGGCAACATCCTGCCATAGTTACCATGGCAACATCCTGCTATAGTTACCATGGCAACATCCTGGTATAGTTACCATGGCAACATCCTGGTATAGTTATAGCAACATCCTGCCATAGTTACCATGGCAATATCCTGCCATAGTTACCATGGCAACATCCTGCCATAGTTACCATGGCAACATCCTGATGTAGTTACCATAGCAACATCCTGCTATAGTTACCATGGCAACATCCTGTTATAGTTACCATGGCCACATACTGCTATAGTTACCATGGCCACAACCTGCTATAGTTACCATGGCCACATCCTGCTGTAGTTACCATGGCCACATCCTGCTATAGTTACCATGGCCACATCCTACTATAGTTACCATGGCCACATCCTGCTATAGTTACCATGGCCACATCCTGCTATAGTTACCATGGCCACATCCTGCTATAGTTATGGCAACATCCTGCCATAGTTACCATGGCAACATCCAGCCATAGTTAACATGGCAACATCCTGCCATAGTTACCATAGCAACATCCTGCCATAGTTACCATAGCAACATCCTGCCATAGTTACCATAGCAACATCATGAAATAGTTACCATAGCAACATCCTGCCATAGTTACCATAGCAACATCCTGCCATAGTTACCATAGCAACATCCTGCCATAGTTACCATAGCAACATCCTGCCATAGTTACCATAGCAACATCCTGCCATAGTTACCATGGCAACATCCTGCCATAGTTGTGTACATCACAAAACTGAGTTGTGTTGTTCCTTAGAGCGTTTTTTAAGTATCATGAGTTTAGTGAGCCCTTAAATGTTATATTTTCACACGACTTTGTTTAGGAGCCGGTCATGGTGCCGCCTACAGTGCTGTCTTCCTCCATGGTTGTCTGAACAAAATGGGTGATGAATCAAGGGATGTGGAGTGTGGGTACCCGAGTAGTTCCGGGAGGAGTCATGTGAAGAAGTCTCCAGGGCGGATGCTGGCATCTGAAGGTTCACCCGTGCAGGTGTGAAGCCAGGCGTGGGAAAGCACTAGTCGACTAGTGTCAGAGGTACGCGACTCTCCATCGCCCTCCCACCCTGCATAAGGGGGAATTACCAACAAACCTACCTACCTACCTCTCCCCCCTCTCTCTCTCTCTCTCTCTCTCTCTCTCTCTCTCTCTCTAACTCTCTCTCTCTAACTCTCTCTCTCTCTGGCTCCTTCTCAAGTCTCAAATAAGTCGTGTTTCAGAGTGAAATATGGCTTGATAAAGCTCTACACAGTGAAATATGGCTTGATAAAGCTCTACACAGTGAAATATGGCTTGATAAAGCTCTACACAGTGAAATATAGCTTGATAAAGCTCTACACAGTGAAATATGGCTTGATAAAGCTCTACACAGTGAAATATGGCTTGATAAAGCTCTACACAGTGGAATATGGCTTGATAAAGCTCTACACAGTGAAATATGGCTTGATAAAGCTCTACACAGTGAAATATGGCTTGATAAAGCTCTACACAGTGAAATATGGCTTGATAAAGCTCTACACAGTGAAATATGGCTTGATAAAGCTCTACACAGTGAAATATGGCTTGATAAAGCTCTACACAGTGAAATATAGCTTGATAAAGCTCTACACAGTGAAATATGGCTTGATAAAGCTCTACACAGTGAAATATGGCTTGATAAAGCTCTACACAGTGGAATATGGCTTGATAAAGCTCTACACAGTGAAATATGGCTTGATAAAGCTCTACACAGTGAAATATGGCTTGATAAAGCTCTACACAGTGAAATATGGCTTGATAAAGCTCTACACAGTGAAATATGGCTTGATAAAGCTCTACACAGTGAAATATGGCTTGATAAAGCTCTACACAGTGAAATATGGCTTGATAAAGCTCTACACAGTGAAATATGGCTTGATAAAGCTCTACACAGTGAAATATGGCTTGATAAAGCTCTACACAGTGAAATATGGCTTGATAAAGCTCTACACAGTGAAATATGGCTTGATAAAGCTCTACACAGTGAAATATGGCTTGATAAAGCTCTACACAGTGAAATATGGCTTGATAAAGCTCTACACAGTGAAATATGGCTTGATAAAGCTCTACACAGTGAAATATGGCTTGATAAAGCTCTACACAGTGAAATATGGCTTGATAAAGCTCTACACAGTGAAATATGGCTTGATAAAGCTCTACACAGTGAAATATGGCTTGATAAAGCTCTACACAGTGAAATATGGCTTGATAAAGCTCTACACAGTGGAATATGGCTTGATAAAGCTCTACACAGTGAAATATGGCTTGATAAAGCTCTACACAGTGAAATATGGCTTGATAAAGCTCTACACAGTGAAATATGGCTTGATAAAGCTCTACACAGTGAAATATGGCTTGATAAAGCTCTACACAGTGAAATATGGCTTGATAAAGCTCTACACAGTGAAATATGGCTTGATAAAGCTCTACACAGTGAAATATGGCTTGATAAAGCTCTACACAGTGAAATATAGCTTGATAAAGCTCTACACAGTGAAATATGGCTTGATAAAGCTCTACACAGTGAAATATAGCTTGATAAAGCTCTACACAGTGAAATATGGCTTGATAAAGCTCTACACAGTGAAATATGGCTTGATAAAGCTCTACACAGTGAAATATAGCTTGATAAAGCTCTACACAGTGAAATATGGCTTGATAAAGCTCTACACAGTGAAATATGGCTTGATAAAGCTCTACACAGTGAAATATAGCTTGATAAAGCTCTACACAGTGAAATATAGCTTGATAAAGCTCTACACAGTGAAATATGGCTTGATAAAGCTCTACACAGTGAAATATGGCTTGATAAAGCTCTACACAGTGAAATATAGCTTGATAAAGCTCTACACAGTGAAATATAGCTTGATAAAGCTCTACATAGTACAGATCAATATAGTTGGCAATATGGTAAGGGAAACCCCATAATAAACAGACACTGGGGGAGGATAGAGTGAGAGTGGACACAGAAGTAACACTGGGGGAGGATAGAGTGAGAGTGGACACAGAAGTAACACTGGGGTAGGATAGAGTGAGAGTGGACACAGAAGCAACACTGGGGTAGGATAGAGTGAGAGTGGACACAGAAGCAACACTGGGGGAGGACAGAGAGATACTGGGGAGGGAGAGTGGACACAGAAGCAACACTGGGGTAGGATAGAGTGAGAGTGGACACAGAAGCAACACTGGGGTAGGATAGAGTGAGAGTGGACACAGAAGCAACACTGGGGGAGGATAGAGTGAGAGTGGACACAGAAGCAACACTGGGGTAGGATAGAGTGAGAGTGGACACAGAAGCAACACTGGGGTAGGATAGAGTGAGAGTGGACACAGAAGCAACACTGGGGGAGGATAGAGTGAGAGTGGACACAGAAGCAACACTGGGGAGGATAGAGTGAGAGTGGACACAGAAGCAACACTGGGGAGGATAGAGTGAGAGTGGACACAGAAGCAACACTGGGGTAGGATAGAGTGAGAGTGGACACAGAAGCAACACTGGGGTAGGATAGAGTGAGAGTGGACACAGAAGCAACACTGGACACAGAAGGGGTAGGATAGAGTGAGAGTGGACACAGAAGCAACACTGGGGAGGATAGAGTGAGAGTGGACACAGAAGCAACACTGGGGTAGGATAGAGTGAGAGTGGACACAGAAGCAACACTGGGGAGGATAGAGTGAGAGTGGACACAGAAGCAACACTGGGGTAGGATAGAGTGAGAGTGGACACAGAAGCAACACTGGGGTAGGATAGAGTGAGAGTGGACACAGAAGCAACACTGGGGTAGGATAGAGTGAGAGTGGACACAGAAGCAACACTGGGGAGGATAGAGTGAGAGTGGACACAGAAGTAACACTGGGGTAGGATAGAGTGAGAGTGGACACAGAAGCAACACTGGGGAGGGAGAGAGTGGACACAGAAGCAACACTGGGGAGGATAGAGTGAGAGTGGACACAGAAGCAACACTGGGGTAGGATAGAGTGAGAGTGGACACAGAAGCAACACTGGGGTAGGATAGAGTGAGAGTGGACACAGAAGCAACACTGGGGTAGGATAGAGTGAGAGTGGACACAGAAGCAACACTGGGGTAGGATAGAGTGAGAGTGGACACAGAAGCAACACTGGGGAGGATAGAGAGAGAGTGGACACAGAAGCAACACTGGGGTAGGATAGAGTGAGAGTGGACACAGAAGCAACACTGGGGTAGGATAGAGTGAGAGTGGACACAGAAGCAACACTGGGGAGGATAGAGAGAGAGTGGACACAGAAGCAACACTGAGGGGACACAGAAGACTAGAGTGAGAGTGGACACAGAAGCATCACTGGGGGAGGATAGAGTGAGAGTGGACACAGAAGCAACACTGGGGTAGGATAGAGTGAGAGTGGACACAGAAGCAACACTGGGGAGGATAGAGTGAGAGTGGACACAGAAGCAACACTGGGGTAGGATAGAGTGAGAGTGGACACAGAAGCAACACTGGGGGAGGATAGAGTGAGAGTGGACACAGAAGCAACACTGGGGTAGGATAGAGTGAGAGTGGACACAGAAGCAACACTGGGGAGGATAGAGTGAGAGTGGACACAGAAGCAACACTGGGGAGGATAGAGTGAGAGTGGACACAGAAGCAACACTGGGGAGGATAGAGTGAGAGTGGACACAGAAGCAACACTGGGGGAGGATAGAGTGAGAGTGGACACAGAAGCAACACTGAGAGTGGGGAGGATAGAGTGAGAGTGGACACAGAAGCAACACTGGGGAGGATAGAGTGAGAGTGGACACAGAAGCAACACTGGGGGAGGAAAGAGTGAGAGTGCACACAGAAGCAACACTGGACACAGAAGCAACACTGGGGAGGATAGAGTGAGAGTGGACACAGAAGCAACACTGGGGGGGGAGTGGACACAGAAGCAACACTGGGGAGAGAGTGGACACAGAAGCAACACTGGGGTAGATAGAGTGAGAGTGGACACAGAAGCAACACTGGGGGAGGACAGAGTGAGAGTGGACACAGAAGCAACACTGGGGGAGGACAGAGTGAGAGTGGACACAGAAGCAACACTGGGGAGGATAGAGTGAGAGTGGACACAGAAGCAACACTGGGGAGGATAGAGTGAGAGTGGACACAGAAGCAACACTGGGGAGGATAGAGTGAGAGTGGACACAGAAGCAACACTGGGGAGGATAGAGTGAGAGTGGACACAGAAGCAACACTGGGGAGGATAGAGTGAGAGTGGACACAGAAGCAACACTGGGGAGGATAGAGTGAGAGTGGACACAGAAGCAACACTGGGGAGGATAGAGTGAGAGTGGACACAGAAGCAACACTGGGGAGGATAGAGTGAGAGTGGACACAGAAGCAACACTGGGGTAGGATAGAGTGAGAGTGGACACAGAAGCAACACTGGGGAGGATAGAGTGAGAGTGGACACAGAAGCAACACTGGGGAGGATAGAGTGAGAGTGGACACAGAAGCAACACTGGGGTAGGATAGAGTGAGAGTGGACACAGAAGCAACACTGGGGAGGATAGAGTGAGAGTGGACACAGAAGCAACACTGGGGAGGATAGAGTGAGAGTGGACACAGAAGCAACACTGGGGCATCACTAGGATAGAGTGAGAGTGGACACAGAAGCAACACTGGGGAGGATAGAGTGAGAGTGGACACAGAAGCAACACTGGGGCAACACTAGGATAGAGTGAGAGTGGACACAGAAGCAACACTGGGGAGGATAGAGTGAGAGTGGACACAGAAGCAACACTGGGGAGGATAGAGTGAGAGTGGACACAGAAGCAACACTGGGGGAGGATAGAGTGAGAGTGGACACAGAAGCAACACTGGGGAGGATAGAGTGAGAGTGGACACAGAAGCAACACTGGGGTAGGATAGAGTGAGAGTGGACACAGAAGCAACACTGGGGGAGGATAGAGTGAGAGTGGACACAGAAGCAACACTGGGGAGGATAGAGTGAGAGTGGACACAGAAGCAACACTGGGGAGGATAGAGTGAGAGTGGACACAGAAGCAACACTGGGGAGGATAGAGTGAGAGTGGACACAGAAGCAACACTGGGGAGGATAGAGTGAGAGTGGACACAGAAGCAACACTGGGGTAGGATAGAGTGAGAGTGGACACAGAAGCAACACTGGGGAGGATAGAGTGAGAGTGGACACAGAAGCAACACTGGGGAGGATAGAGTGAGAGTGGACACAGAAGCAACACTGGGGGAGGATAGAGTGAGAGTGGACACAGAAGCAACACTGGGGAGGATAGAGTGAGAGTGGACACAGAAGCAACACTGGGGAGGATAGAGTGAGAGTGGACACAGAAGCAACACTGGGGAGGATAGAGTGAGAGTGGACACAGAAGCAACACTGGGGGAGGATAGAGTGAGAGTGGACACAGAAGCAACACTGGGGAGGATAGAGTGAGAGTGGACACAGAAGCAACACTGGGGAGGATAGAGTGAGAGTGGACACAGAAGCAACACTGGGGAGGATAGAGTGAGAGTGGACACAGAAGCAACACTGGGGAGGATAGAGTGAGAGTGGACACAGAAGCAACACTGGGGAGGATAGAGTGAGAGTGGACACAGAAGCAACACTGGGGAGGATAGAGTGAGAGTGGACACAGAAGCAACACTGGGGAGGATAGAGTGAGAGTGGACACAGAAGCAACACTGGGGAGGATAGAGTGAGAGTGGACACAGAAGCAACACTGGGGAGGATAGAGTGAGAGTGGACACAGAAGCAACACTGGGGAGGATAGAGTGAGAGTGGACACAGAAGCAACACTGGGGAGGATAGAGTGAGAGTGGACACAGAAGCAACACTGGGGGAGGATAGAGTGAGAGTGGACACAGAAGCAACACTGGGGAGGATAGAGTGAGAGTGGACACAGAAGCAACACTGGGGAGGATAGAGTGAGAGTGGACACAGAAGCAACACTGGGGAGGATAGAGTGAGAGTGGACACAGAAGCAACACTGGGGAGGATAGAGTGAGAGTGGACACAGAAGCAACACTGGGGAGGATAGAGTGAGAGTGGACACAGAAGCAACACTGGGGTAGGATAGAGTGAGAGTGGACACAGAAGCAACACTGGGGTAGGATAGAGTGAGAGTGGACACAGAAGCAACACTGGGGAGGATAGAGTGAGAGTGGACACAGAAGCAACACTGGGGTAGGATAGAGTGAGAGTGGACACAGAAGCAACACTGGGGTAGGATAGAGTGAGAGTGGACACAGAAGCAACACTGGGGAGGATAGAGTGAGAGTGGACACAGAAGCAACACTGGGGGAGGATAGAGTGAGAGTGGACACAGAAGCAACACTGGGGAGGATAGAGTGAGAGTGGACACAGAAGCAACACTGGGGGAGGATAGAGTGAGAGTGGACACAGAAGCAACACTGGGGAGGATAGAGTGAGAGTGGACACAGAAGCAACACTGGGGGAGGATAGAGTGAGAGTGGACACAGAAGCAACACTGGGGAGGATAGAGTGAGAGTGGACACAGAAGCAACACTGGGGAGGATAGAGTGAGAGTGGACACAGAAGCAACACTGGGGGAGGATAGAGTGAGAGTGGACACAGAAGCAACACTGGGGGAGGATAGAGTGAGAGTGGACACAGAAGCAACACTGGGGAGGATAGAGTGAGAGTGGACACAGAAGCAACACTGGGGGAGGATAGAGTGAGAGTGGACACAGAAGCAACACTGGGGTAGGATAGAGTGAGAGTGGACACAGAAGCAACACTGGGGAGGATAGAGTGAGAGTGGACACAGAAGCAACACTGGGGGAGGATAGAGTGAGAGTGGACACAGAAGCAACACTGGGGTAGGATAGAGTGAGAGTGGACACAGAAGCAACACTGGGGTAGGATAGAGTGAGAGTGGACACAGAAGCAACACTGGGGAGGATAGAGTGAGAGTGGACACAGAAGCAACACTGGGGGAGGATAGAGTGAGAGTGGACACAGAAGCAACACTGGGGAGGATAGAGTGAGAGTGGACACAGAAGCAACACTGGGGAGGATAGAGTGAGAGTGGACACAGAAGCAACACTGGGGAGGATAGAGTGAGAGTGGACACAGAAGCAACACTGGGGAGGATAGAGTGAGAGTGGACACAGAAGCAACACTGGGGATAGAGGATAGAGAGAGAGTGGACACAGAAGCAACACTGGGGGAGGATAGAGTGAGAGTGGACACAGAAGCAACACTGGGGAGGATAGAGTGAGAGTGGACACAGAA
>NW_027195041.1:380000-402500 GCF_038502225.1 Cherax quadricarinatus
TGTGAAGTACACTGTGTGAAGTACACTGTGTGAAGTACACTGTGATACACTGTGAAGTACACTGTGTGAAGTACACTGTGATACACTGTGTGTTAAGTACACTGTGATACACTGTGTGTGAAGTACACTGTGTGAAGTACACTGTGTGAGTACACTGTGTGAAGTACACTGTGTGTGAAGTACACTGTGAAGTACACTGTGTGTGAAGTACACTGTGAAGTACACTGTGTGAAGTACACTGTGTGAAGTACACTGTGAAGTACACTGTGTGAAGTACACTGTGAAGTACACTGTGAAGTACACTGTGTGAAGTACACTGTGAAGTACACTGTGTGAAGTACACTGTGAAGTACACTGTGTGAAGTACACTGTGTGAAGTACACTGTGTGAATACACTGAGTACACTGTGTGAAGTACACTGTGAAGTACACTGTGTGAGTACACTGTGTGAAGTACACTGTGTGAAGTACACTTTGTGAAGTACACTGTGTGAAGTACACTGTGAAGTACACTGTGAAGTACACTGTGTGTGAAGTGCACTGTGAAGCACACTGTGTGAAGTACACTGTGTGAAGTACACTGTGTGAAGTACACTGTGTGTGAAGTACACTGTGTGAAGTACACTGTGTGAAGTACACTGTGATACATTGTGAAGTACACTGTGTGAAGTACACTGTGTGTGAAGTACACTGTGATACACTGTGTGTGAAGTACACTGTGTGATACACTGTGTGTGAAGTACACTGTGTGTGAAGTACACTGTGTGAGTACACTGTGTGTGAAGTACACTGCGTGAAGTACACTGTGTGTGAAGTACACTGTGTGTGAAGTACACTGTGAAGTACACTGTGTGTGAAGTACACTGTGTGAAGTACACTGTGAAGTACACTGTGTGAAGTACACTGTGTGAAGTACACTGTGTGTGAAGTACACTGTGTGAAGTACACTTTGAAGTACACTGTGTGAAGTACACTGTGAAGTACACTGTGTGAAGTACACTGTGTGAAGTACACTGTGAAGTACACTGTGTGAAGTACACTGAAGTACACTGTGTGAAGTACACTGAAGTACACTGTGTGAAGTACACTGTGTGAAGTACACTGTGAAGTACACTGTTTGAAGTACACTGTGTGAAGTACACTGTGAAGTACACTGTGTGAAGTACACTGTGTGAAGTACACTGTGTGAAGTACACTGTGAAGTACACTGTTAAATATGACTATTTTCTACACCCACACACACACACAGGATCCAGAATCAGGAGCTGCAACTCGACCCCTTGCAACCACATATAGGTAAGTACACACACACACACACACACAGACAAGTAATGAAACATAACATCCCAACATGTTAAGGAGCCAACAAGACTGCAAACAGTTGACGAACCGATCAACTAGACGTGGTTTTCACACTAGAGCCAATCACACATTGGAGAAAGAACACAGGACCTACCAATATAATAATAACAATATTTATTTCTACCAGTACATGATATAACTTATACAGACCATAGCTCACACCTATGACATTCTATATAGAAAGTTCCTGGTTATGTAGAGCATTTCCCATCACTTAGATTTTGTACCCAGGATGCCACCCACGCCAGTCACCTAACACTCAAATACCTATTAACTACAAGGTTAACAGGAACAGCAGGTGTAAGGTGACTAACACCCAGGTACCTACTGTCAGGTGAACAGGAACGACAGGTGTAAGGAAAGAAGCCCAGTATTTCCACCCGTATCGGGGATCGAGTACGGAGACTTAATATGTGAGGCGAGAGCGTTGTCAACCAAGCCACGGAACACTCTAGACTGAGCACAATATCAAGGCTCTTACTGAACTGTACGGAATACAAAGACGAACATTGTTTAAATCAAAGGTACATAATAGTAAGAGTAGTAGACTGGCGGTAATAACCATCCAGGGAGGTAGTTCTCTCCGCTGATACAAGAGTAAAACTGATGTTAAAAGCTTTGCACTCTGGCGGGAGTGCTGTTCTCATGAATATTTGCCATGATACATCAATATTACAGACTTACAATCATATATAATTATTTTTATTTTCTAGTGAGTGACCCTTAATAGGTAGGTAAGTGTGTGTGTGTGTGTGTGTGTGTGTGTGTGTGTGTGTGTGTGTGTGTGTGTGTGTGTAAGCCAAGACTGTAACAAGCGTTCCGTCTCTGGATGGTCACACTGTGAGAGACACCAACAAGCGTTCCGTCTCTGGATGGTCACACTGAGACACACCAACAAGCGTTCCGTCTCTGGATGGTCACACTGTGAGACACACCAACAAGCGTTCCGTCTCTGGATGGTCACACTGAGACACACCAACAAGCGTTCCGTCTCTGGATGGTCACACTGTGAGACACACCAACAAGCGTTCCGTCTCTGGATGGTCACACTGAGACACACCAACAAGCGTTCCGTCTCTGGATGGTCACACTGAGACACACCAACAAGCGTTCCGTCTCTGGATGGTCACACTCTGAGACACACCAACAAGCGTTCCGTCTCTGGATGGTCACGCAGACACACCAACAACAATCACTGGCATCAACAGTTCTCAGTAACTCAGCTAAATCTAGCACTGCGTCTTGCACACTGCTTCGCCTTACTGACACCACACTGGCACCTTACTGACACCACACTGGCACCAACCTCCCCTTCCCCCAGCCCTCTATAGCCCCCTACTCCCTCCCTCACAATAAACCTGCTAGGTAGATAGCATCTTGGCTAGGGATACCATCATCCTAGCTATCCTAGGATCCTATTTATCCTTGTTGAGCGTTGTACCACTAAGCTAGGTACAACCCATTATCTACTAACGCACTCCATCTACTAGCCCACTACGTCACATGCTAGCCCCCCACCACCACCATGTAGCCCCCCATGATTCAACTTCCAGTAGATATCAAGTACTTTATCACAGCTGATTATCCTATTGTGTATCCCAGCAGGTGTCTAATATATATATATATATATATATATATATATATATATATATATATATATATATATATATATATATATATATATATATATATATATCCTCTTTTCTAACCTCTGTTCAAAATTTGGGGAGTGACCAACCTCCATTAGCGGGCCCCACCCACGTGACACTACCTGCAACTGCTGCACCTGTCCTGAAGCACTTATAAAGAGTCTATCCTACTGCTTGAGACTGATCAAGGCTCATAGACTGGATACTTATCAAGTCTGAAGGACTGAACCATCTTTCAAGGCTGAGGGACTGATCAGCCTATCTTTCAAGGCTGAGGGACTGATCAGCCTATCTTTCAAGGCTGAGGGACTGATTACTTCACCTTCTACTGTCCATCTCTGTACTGAACTGAGAAAAAATACTTGTCGGAACGTGTTGAAAATAAAAACACCCAGGTGTTGCACACGTGTAAAGACACCCAGGTGTTGCACATGTGTAAAGACACCCAGGTGTTGCACATGTGTAAAGACACCCAGGTGTTGCACATGTGAAAAGACACCCAGGTGTTGCACATGTGTAAAGACACCCAGGTGTTGCACATGTGTAAAGATACACAGGTGTTGCACATGTGTAATAAAGACACCCAGGTGTTGCACATGTGTAAAGACACCCAGGTGTTGCACATGTGTAAAGACACCCAGGTGTTGCACACGTGTAAAGATACCCAGGTGTTGCACATGTGTAAAGACACCCAGGTGTTGCACACGTGTAAAGACACCCAGGTGTTGCACATGTGTAAAGACACCCAGGTGTTGCACATGTGTAAAGACACCCAGGTGTTGCACACGTGTAAAGACACCCAGGTGTTGCACATGTGTAAAGACACCCAGGTGTTGCACACGTGTAAAGACACCCAGGTGTTGCACATGTGTAAAGACACCCAGGTGTTGCACATGTGTAAAGACACCCAGGTGTTGCACATGTGTAAAGACACCCAGGTGTTGCACATGTGTAAAGACACCCAGGTGTTGCACATGTGTAAAGACACCCAGGTGTTGCACACGTGTAAAGACACCCAGGTGTTGCACACGTGTAAAGACACCCAGGTGTTGCACATGTGTAAAGACACCCAGGTGTTGCACATGTGTGAAGACACCCAGGTGTTGCACACGTGTTACAGGTGTCTGAGTCACAGTCACTATTACATAAACATTGAACAAGGTTGCAACAGGTGTTACACGTCATAAACACAGGTGTTACACAGGTGTCTGAGTCAGTCAGTATTACATAAACATTGAACAACGTTACAACAGGTGTTACACGTCATAAACACAGGTGTTACAAGTGTCTGAGTCACAGTCAGTATTACATAAACATTGAACAAGGTTGCAACAGGTGTTACACGTCATAAACACAGGTGTTACACGTCATAAACACAGGTGTTACAAGTGTCTGAGTCACAGTCAGTATTACATAAACATTGAACAAGGTTGCAACAGGTGTTACACGTCATAAACACAGGTGTTACACAGGTGTCTGAGTCAGAGTCAGTATTACATAAACATTGAACAAGGTTGCAACAGGTGTTACACGTCATAAACACAGGTGTTACAGGTGTCTGAGTCAGTATTACATAAACATTGAACAAGGTTGCAACAGGTGTTACACGTCATAAACACAGGTGTTACACAGGTGTCTGAGTCAGAGTCAGTATTACATAAACATTGAACAAGGTTGCAACAGGTGTTACACGTCATAAACACAGGTGTTACAGGTGTCTGAGTCAGTATTACATAAACATTGAACAACGTTACAACAGGTGTTACACGTCATAAACACAGGTGTTACAAGTGTCTGAGTCACAGTCAGTATTACATAAACATTGAACAAGGTTGCAACAGGTGTTACACGTCATAAACACAGGTGTTACAGGTGTCTGAGTCACAGTCAGTATTACATAAACATTGAACAAGGTTACAACAGGTGTTACACGTCATAAACACAGGTGTTACACAGGTGTCTGAGTCACAGTCAGTATTACATAAACATTGAACAAGGTTACAACAGGTGTTACACGTCATAAACACAGGTGTTACAGGTGTCTGAGTCACAGTCAGTATTACATAAACATTGAACAAGGTTGCAACAGGTGTTACACGTCATAAACACAGGTGTTACAGGTGTCTGAGTCAGTATTACATAAACATTGAACAACGTTACAACAGGTGTTACACGTCATAAACACAGGTGTTACAAGTGTCTGAGTCACAGTCAGTATTACATAAACATTGAACAAGGTTGCAACAGGTGTTACACGTCATAAACACAGGTGTTAGAGGTGTCTGAGTCAGTATTACATAAACATTGAACAACGTTACAACAGGTGTTACACGTCATAAACACAGGTGTTACACGTCATAAACACAGGTGTTACAGGTGTCTGAGTCACAGTCAGTATTACATAAACATTGAACAAGGTTGCAACAGGTGTTACACGTCATAAACACAGGTGTTACACAGGTGTCTGAGTCACAGTCAGTATTACATAAACATTGAACAAGGTTGCAACAGGTGTTACACGTCATAAACACAGGTGTTACAGGTGTCTGAGTCAGTATTACATAAACATTGAACAAGGTTACAACAGGTGTTACACGTCATAAACACAGGTGTTACACAGGTGTCTGAGT
The DNA here is from genome assembly GCF_038502225.1 of Cherax quadricarinatus. Lineage (NCBI taxonomy): Eukaryota > Metazoa > Arthropoda > Malacostraca > Decapoda > Parastacidae > Cherax > Cherax quadricarinatus. The sequence continues at coordinate 385,641 of NW_027195041.1, forward strand.
CACAGTCAGTATTACATAAACATTGAACAAGGTTGCAACAGGTGTTACACGTCATAAACACAGGTGTTACAGGTGTCTGAGTCACAGTCAGTATTACATAAACATTGAACAAGGTTACAACAGGTGTTACACGTCATAAACACAGGTGTTACAGGTGTCTGAGTCACAGTCAGTATTACATAAACATTGAACAAGGTTGCAACAGGTGTTACACGTCATAAACACAGGTGTTACACAGGTGTCTGAGTCACAGTCAGTATTACATAAACATTGAACAAGGTTACAACAGGTGTTACACGTCATAAACACAGGTGTTACAGGTGTCTGAGTCACAGTCAGTATTACATAAACATTGAACAAGGTTGCAACAGGTGTTACACGTCATAAACACAGGTGTTACACAGGTGTCTGAGTCACAGTCAGTATTACATAAACATTGAACAAGGTTACAACAGGTGTTACACGTCATAAACACAGGTGTTACAGGTGTCTGAGTCACAGTCAGTATTACATAAACATTGAACAAGGTTGCAACAGGTGTTACACGTCATAAACACAGGTGTTACACAGGTGTCTGAGTCACAGTCAGTATTACATAAACATTGAACAAGGTTACAACAGGTGTTACACGTCATAAACACAGGTGTTACAGGTGTCTGAGTCACAGTCAGTATTACATAAACATTGAACAAGGTTGCAACAGGTGTTACACGTCATAAACACAGGTGTTACACAGGTGTCTGAGTCACAGTCAGTATTACATAAACATTGAACAAGGTTACAACAGGTGTTACACGTCATAAACACAGGTGTTACAGGTGTCTGAGTCACAGTCAGTATTACATAAACATTGAACAACGTTACAACAGGTGTTACACGTCATAAACACAGGTGTTACAAGTGTCTGAGTCACAGTCAGTATTACATAAACATTGAACAAGGTTACAACAGGTGTTACACGTCATAAACACAGGTGTTACAGGTGTCTGAGTCACAGTCAGTATTACATAAACATTGAACAAGGTTGCAACAGCCTGCAGACACATTCTTGACGAGATAATATTTAGTTTTTAAAAAGATAACTTCAACTGGTAAGTTATCAGGTGAATATCTGGGTCACTGGTTATCTTTAGTAGTAGTAGTAGTAACAGTAGTAGTAGTAGTAACAGTAGTAGTAGTAGTAACAGTAGTAGTAGTAGCAACTGGTAAGTTATCAGGTGAATATCTGGGTCACTGGTTATCTTTAGTAGTAGTAGTAGTAACAGTAGTAGTAGTAGTAACAGTAGTAGTAGTAGTAACAGTAGTAGTAACAGTAGTAGTAGTAGTAACAGTAGTACTAACAGTAGTAGTAACTAGTAGTAGTAGTAACAGTAGTAGTAACAGTAGTAGTAGTAGTAACAGTAGTAGTAGTAGTAACAGTAGTAGTAGTAACAGTAGTAGTAATAACAGTAGTAGTAGTAACAGTAGTAGTAGTAACAGTAGTAGTAGTAGTAACAGTAGTAGTAGTAACAGTAGTAGTAGTAGTAACAGTAGTAGTAGTAGTAACAGTAGTAGTAGTAACAGTAGTAGTAGTAGTAACTAGTAACAGTAGTAGTAGTAGCAACTGGTAAGTTATCAGGTGAATATCTGGGTCACTGGTTATCTTCAGTAGTAGTAGTAGCAGCAACAGTAGTAGTAGTAGTAACAGTAGTAGTAGTAGTAACAGTAGTAGTAGTAACAGTAGTAGTAGTAGTAACAGTAGTAGTAGTAACAGTAGTAGTAGTAGCAACTGGTAAGTTATCAGGTGAATATCTGGGTCACTGGTTATCTTCAGTAGTAATTACATCAACCTCACCTAACTAATGGTGCCAGGGATAACCTTGTCTTACTTTACACATTGATATTTATTGCTAACAATAGTAGTAGTAGTAGTAACAGTAGTAGTAGTAACAGTAGTAGTAACAGTAGTAGTAGTAATAGTAGTAGTAGTAACAGTAGTAGTACTAGTAACAGTAGTAGTAGTAACAGTAGTCTTTGTATTGTAATAGATTTAAGGGATTAGGACTAAAATAGTCTAATAACTACGACAAATTGTCCTAGTTCTCAGATATTTTAAATTGGGGGAGAAAGGGGGATGTGATGTAGTCCAGCTGGGCTTGTGAGGTCTCTGGGGAGACCTAATTTAACCAATTACATGGTCACACCTTGCCTTGGCAAACGTCTGTAGCCACGCCCACGTCTGAGGTCTTTTGTTCTTGACGGCGTCAGACCTAGGCGTCAGGTCGTACACGTGGTTGTGGAGGGTGCTTGGACCACCATAAAAGCCCAAGGAAGAGCATGATCAGGAGATTCGAGCGGAGCTGCTGCTGGGGTGCAGAGCTCCTGAGCAGAGACTTCGAGCGGAGCTGCTGCTGGGGTGCAGGGCTCGGGAGAAGGCTGCTGAAGTCTCTGGAGGAGACTGTTGGAGACATTGGGCAGAGTACTGGCTTGGCGCAGTACTCGTGCTGTGTAGGTCTTGGGACCTGTGGCTTAGTTCCTGTAGTGAACTGTCCTCTGTACTATTTGTAAGTTATATTCATTTTGGTCAAGTTGATTGTATTCCCTGTCTCACTGCTTATGTGTACCATCCCATTTATCTAAACCCCAATAATGTACTCCTGTTCCCAAATATATTATTGTACAAGGACTTAATAATAAACTGTGTTTGAGTAGAATAGTAATATTCACTGTCCCCGTTATTTGCTATTCCTATTTCTTATATTTTATTATGTTTATATATGAGTGAAGAATGTGCGAGGCATATGTTAGTGAGTAGTGTAGAATTAATGAGAGTGTCGTGGTGGTCACCACTGACCTGTCATTACCTACCTACCTCCGCTAATCATCTCACTCCTACCACCTCGCCTGCCTCTCCCCTGCCTACATAATCCCTTACTCCCATATTCCCCACTTATATCCTATTCAATCATTACCCCCCCTACATGACAAACGGGTACGTCAGTTCCCTTGTAGCGTTCGGAACTAAGGGTCAGTGACTGGCTTAACGGGTACGTCAGTTCCCTTGTAGCGTTCGGAACTAAGGGTCAGTGACTGGCTTAACGGGTACGTCAGTTCCCTTGTAGCGTGGGGAAGGGTCAGTGACTGGCTTAACGGGTACGTCAGTTCCCTTGTAGCGTGGGGAAGGGTCAGTGACTGGCTTAACGGGTACGTCAGTTCCCTTGTAGCGTGGGGAAGGGTCAGTGACTGGCTTAACGGGTACGTCAGTTCCCTTGTAGCGTGGGGAAGGGTCAGTGACTGGCTTAACGGGTACGTCAGTTCCCTTGTAGTGTGGGGAAGGGTCAGTGACTGGCTTAACGGGTACGTCAGTTCCCTTGTAGCGTGGGGAAGGGTCAGTGACTGGCTTAACGGGTACGTCAGTTCCCTTGTAGCGTGGGGAAGGGTCAGTGACTGGCTTAACGGGTACGTCAGTTCCCTTGTAGCGTGGGGAAGGGTCAGTGACTGGCTTAACGGGTACGTCAGTTCCCTTGTAGCGTGGGGAAGGGTCAGTGACTGGCTTAACGGGTACGTCAGTTCCCTTGTAGCGTGGGGAAGGGTCAGTGACTGGCTTAACGGGTACGTCAGTTCCCTTGTAGCGTGGGGAAGGGTCAGTGACTGGCTTAACGGGTACGTCAGTTCCCTTGTAGCGTGGGGAAGGGTCAGTGACTGGCTTAACGGGTACGTCAGTTCCCTTGTAGCGTGGGGAAGGGTCAGTGACTGGCTTAACGGGTACGTCAGTTCCCTTGTAGCGTGGGGAAGGGTCAGTGACTGGCTTAACGGGTACGTCAGTTCCCTTGTAGCGTGGGGAAGGGTCAGTGACTGGCTTAACAGGTACGTCAGTTCCCTGTCAGAGGTCTGAGCACAGTTCACACCTCTACAACACAATTATCCTCAAATATTTGTTAAGTTATACTATGAATTAAGGAAAGATTTAGACGTCATCTTACGGAACAAACAAAAGAAATGCGATAATAATTATGAACCAGGTAAATTATAAGGTAAACTCAGGTGACTTAAGTGTACCATCTGTTATTTAGTTGATGTAGGTAAATCTAGTTAAGTTTAGAACTTACCTGTGGGTGGTAGGACAGGTGGCACACCCACTGAAGCTTAGAACCAGGTCCTTGGCACTGCCTGCCACCACATAAACTTAAAAATGGCACCGAGAAAGTCTCCAGTGACACTAGCGTCCACCTACCACACACTACCACAACACCGAGGCTACTGCTGTCTACCAGCACTTAGATAACACTCTCACGTACTCTCAAGGTGTCTTGAGTGTATTTCCACTCATTCCTACTATAAAGACGGGGTATATACATCGCCAGGTGTTTGTATATATACATTGAGAGTAGTTTTAGCGAGTATTTTGGGAGTTTAAACAAGAATTACTATGGTAATTGCTGAGATGCCATTAGTCAGCTCCCAGCACCAACTTAAATAATTTCTTACCTGTATGCAATATATATATATATATATATATATATATATATATATATATATATATATATATATATATATATATATATATATATATATATATATATATATGCATATATATATATATATATATATATATATATATAAGTGTATATATCTGTTTATATACACCGAGAAGTATATATCTGTGCATATGTCGTGCTGAATAGGTAAAACCTGCAATTTTGGCTTAAATAGCAACGATATGCAATAATTTCCCAAAAATCATTCTGAACCTAACCCAAAAAATATATTTCGTTGTGTTTATTATTAAATTATTGTAAATTTATCTGAAATATATTTAGTTGGATTAGACTAAATTAAATTGCGCTTGTTATAATAAGGTCAGGTAAGTTTTCTAAAGTTCCTTTGGTACAAAATTAATTTTTACATTAACATAAACAAAAAAATATATATTTTTAAACGTATAAGAGAAAAATTTAGAAAGGACTTAATTTTAAATAAGTTTTTGCTAACTGCCCAATTTTACCTATTCGACACGACATATATACACTGAGAGGTGTATATACATCTTTGTATATATATGGAATATTCCTCAATCTCCATAAAACAACTTTGCTAATAGTGCAGTCGATAAACTTGAAACCCATCGACGCCTTTGATGAAAGACTCTTGATCCTAGGAAGCGGAGCTGCTCTCCCTCTCCTTGGATCTGCTTGCTTCCCGATAATAATAATAATAATAATAATAATAATAATAATAATAATAATAATAATAATAATATTATTATTATTTAAAGAACATTACACAACATAGAGTAAGAAGCAGGGTAAAGACAGGGCCCAGGAGCTGTGCCTCGACCTTGCCACAGACACAACAGTGCCCAGGAGCTGTGCCTCGACCTTGCCACAGACACAACAGGGCCCAGGAGCTGTGCCTCGACCTTGCCACAGACACAACAGGGCCCAGGAGCTGTGCCTCGACCTTGCCACAGACACAACAGGGCCCAGGAGCTGTGCCTCGACCTTGCCACAGACACAACAGGGTGAACACAGACAAGTCTGTGACGTCACACCTCGTCTACATAAAAACAGGAAACAGGAAACAGGAAGACATCAGTGAACAGTGAATCACACTGTTAGTAAACTGTTTATGCTGCCAACACTTGTACATCACCTGTACTGCCAACACTTGTACACCACTTGTACTGCCAACACTTGTACACCACCTGTACTGCCAACACTTGTACACCACTTGTACTGCCAACACTTGTACACCACCTGTACTGCCAACACTTGTACATCACCTGTACTGTCAACACCTGTACATCACCTGTACTGTCAACACTTGTACACCATCTGTACTGCCAACACTTGTACACCACCTGTACTGCCAACACTTGTACATCACCTGTACTGTCAACACTTGTACACCATCTGTACTGTCAACACTTGTACACCACTTGTACTGCCAACACTTGTACACCACCTGTACTGCCAACACTTGTACACCACCTGTACTGCCAACACTTGTACATCACCTGTACTGTCAACACTTGTACACCATCTGTACTGTCAACACTTGTACACCACTTGTACTGCCAACACTTGTACACCACCTGTACTGCCAACACTTGTACACCACCTGTACTGCCAACACTTGTACATCACCTGTACTGTCAACACTTGTACACCATCTGTACTGTGAACACTTGTACACCACTTGTACTGCCAACACTTGTACACCACCTGTACTGCCAACACTTGTACACCACCTGTACTGCCAACACTTGTACATCACCTGTACTGTCAACACTTGTACACCATCTGTACTGTCAACACTTGTACACCAGCTGTACTGCCAACACTTGTACACCACCTGTACTGCCAACACTTGTACACCAGCTGTACTGACAACACTTGTACACCACTTGTACTGCCAACACTTGAACACCACTTGTACTGCCAACACTTGTACACCACTTGTACTGCCAACACTTGTACACCACTTGTACTGTCAACACTTGTACACCACTTGTACTGCCAACACTTGTACACCACTTGTACTGCCAACACTTGTACACCACCTGTACTGCCAACACTTGTACACCACTTGTACTGCCAACACTTGTACACCACTTGTACTGCCAACACTTGTACACCACTTGTACTGCCAACACTTGTACACCACTTGTACTGTCAACACTTGTACACCACTTATACTGCCAACACTTGTACACCACTTGTACTGCCAACACTTGTACACCACCTGCACTGCCAACACTTGTAGACCACTTGTACTGCCAACACTTGAACACCACTTGTACTGCCAACACTTGTACACCACCTGTACTGCCAACACTTGTACACCACCTGTACTGCCAACACTTGTACACCAGCTGTACTGCCAACACTTGTACACCACCTGTACTGCCAACACTTGTACACCAGCTGTACTGCCAACACTTGTACACCACTTGTACTGCCAACACTTGTACACCACTTGTACTGCCAACACTTGAACACCACCTGTACTGCCAACACTTGTACACCACCTGTACTGCCAACACTTGTACACCAGCTGTACTGCCAACACTTGTACACCACTTGTACTGCCAACACTTGTACACCACTTGTACTGCCAACACTTGTACACCACCTGTACTGCCAACACTTGTACACCACCTGTACTGCCAACACTTGTACACCAGCTGTACTGCCAACACTTGTACACCACTTGTACTGCCAACACTTGAACACCACTTGTACTGCCAACACTTGTACACCACATGTACTGCCAACACTTGTACACCACCTGTACTGCCAACACTTGTACACCACCTGTACTGCCAACACTTGTACACCACCTGTACTGCCAACACTTGTACACCAGCTGTACTGCCAACACTTGTACACCACTTGTACTGCCAACACTTGTACACCACTTGTACTGCCAACACTTGTACACCACCTGTACTGTCAACACTTGTACACCACCTGTACTGCCAACACTTGTACACCAGCTGTACTGGCAACACTTGTACACCACTTGTACTGCCAACACTTGTACACCACTTGTACTGCCAACACTTGTACACCACCTGTACTGCCAACACTTGTACACCACCTGTACTGCCAACACTTGTACACCACCTGTACTGCCAACACTTGTACACCAGCTGTACTGCCAACACTTGTACACCACTTGTACTGCCAACACTTGAACACCACTTGTACTGCCAACACTTGTACACCACCTGTACTGCCAACACTTGTACACCAGCTGTACTGCCAACACTTGTACACCACTTGTACTGCCAACACTTGTACACCACTTGTACTGCCAACACTTGTACACCACCTGTACTGCCAACACTTGTACACCACCTGTACTGCCAACACTTGTACACCACCTGTACTGCCAACACTTGTACACCAGCTGTACTGCCAACACTTGTACACCACTTGTACTGCCAACACTTGAACACCACTTGTACTGCCAACACTTGAACACCACTTGTACTGCCAACACTTGTACACCACCTGTACTGCCAACACTTGTACACCACCTGTACTGCCAACACTTGTACACCAGCTGTACTGCCAACACTTGTACACCACCTGTACTGCCAACACTTGTACACCAGCTGTACTGCCAACACTTGTACACCACTTGTACTGCCAACACTTGTACACCACTTGTACTGCCAACACTTGTACACCACCTGTACTGCCAACACTTGTACACCACCTGTACTGCCAACACTTGTACACCAGCTGTACTGCCAACACTTGTACACCACTTGTACTGCCAACACTTGTACACCACTTGTACTGCCAACACTTGTACACCACCTGTACTGCCAACACTTGTACACCACCTGTACTGCCAACACTTGTACACCAGCTGTACTGCCAACACTTGTACACCACTTGTACTGCCAACACTTGAACACCACTTGTACTGCCAACACTTGTACACCACCTGTACTGCCAACACTTGTACACCACCTGTACTGCCAACACTTGTACACCAGCTGTACTGCCAACACTTGTACACCACCTGTACTGCCAACACTTGTACACCAGCTGTACTGCCAACACTTGTACACCACTTGTACTGCCAACACTTGTACACCACTTGTACTGCCAACACTTGTACACCACCTGTACTGCCAACACTTGTACACCAGCTGTACTGCCAACACTTGTACACCACCTGTACTGCCAACACTTGTACACCACTTGTACTGCCAACACTTGTACACCACTTGTACTGCCAACACTTGTACACCACCTGTACTGCCAACACTTGTACACCACCTGTACTGCCAACACTTGTACACCACTTGTACTGCCAACACTTGTACACCACCTGTACTGCCAACACTTGTACACCACTTGTACTGCCAACACTTGTACACCACCTGTACTGCCAACATTTGTACACCACTTGTACTGCCAACACTTGTACACCAGCTGTACTGCCAACACTTGTACACCAGCTGTACTGCCAACACTTGTACACCACTTGTACTGCCAACACATGTACACCACTTGTACTGCCAACACTTGTACACCACTTGTACTGCCAACACTTGTACACCACTTGTACTGCCAACACTTGTACACCACTTGTACTGCCAACACTTGTACACCACTTGTACTGCCAACACTTGTACACCAGCTGTACTGTCAACACTTGTACACCACCTGTACTGCCAACACTTGTACACCACCTGTACTGCCAACACTTGTACACCACCTGTACTGCCAACACTTGTACACCACCTGTACTGCCAACACTTGTACACCACCTGTACTGTCAACACTTGTACACCACCTGTACACCAGCTGTACTGCCAACACTTGTACACCACCTGTACTGCCAACACTTGTACACCACCTGTACTGTCAACACTTGTACACCAACTGTACTGCCAACACTTGTACACCACCTGTACTGTCAACACTTGTACACCACCTGTACTGTCAACACTTGTACACCAGCTGTACTGTCAACACTTGTACACCACCTGTACTGTCAACACTTGTACACCACCTGTACTGTCAACACTTGTACACCAGCTGTACTGCCAACACTTGTACACCACCTGTACTGCCAACACTTGTACACCACCTGTACTGTCAACACTTGTACACCAGCTGTACTGCCAACACTTGTACATCACCTGTACTGTCAACACTTGTACACCACCTGTACTGCCAACACTTGTACACCAGCTGTACTGTCAACACTTGTACACCACCTGTACTGTCAACACTTGTACACCATCTGTACTGCCAACACTTGTACACTACCTGTGCTGTCAACACTTGTACACCACCTGTACTGCCAACACTTGTACACCAGCTGTACTGTCAACACTTGTACACCACCTGTACTGTCAACACTTGTACACCATCTGTACTGCCAACACTTGTACACCACCTGTACTGTCAACACTTGTACACCACCTGTACTGCCAACACTTGTACACCAGCTGTACTGTCAACACTTGTGCACCAGCTGTACTGTCAACATTTGTACACCAGCTGTACTGTCAACACTTGTACACCAGCTGTACTGTCAACACTTGTACACCAGCTGTACTGTCAACATTTGTACACCAGCTGTACTGTCAACATTTGTACACCACCTGTACTGTCAACACTTTTACACCACCTGTACTGCCAACACTTGTACACCATCTGTACTGCCAACACTTGTACACCACCTGTACTGTCAACACTTGTACACCACCTGTACTGTCAACACTTGTACACCACCTGTACTGCCAGCACTTGTACACCACCTGTACTGTCAACACTTGTACACTACCTGTACTGCCAACACTTGTACACCACCTGTACTGTCAACACTTGTACACTACCTGTACTGCCAACACTTGTACACCACCTGTACTGCCAACACTTGTACACCAGCTGTACTGTCAACACTTGTACACCACCTGTACTGCCAACACTTGTACACCACCTGTACTGTCAACACTTGTACACTACCTGTACTGCCAACACTTGTACACCACCTGTACTGTCAACACTTGTACACTACCTGTACTGCCAACACTTGTACACCACCTGTACTGCCAACACTTGTACACCACCTGTACTGCCAACACTTGTACACCACCTGTACTGTCAACACTTGTACACCACCTGTACACCAGCTGTACTGCCAACACTTGTACACCACCTGTACTGCCAACACTTGTACACCACCTGTACTGTCAACACTTGTACACCAGCTGTACTGTCAACATTTGTACACCAGCTGTACTGTCAACACTTGTACACCAGCTGTACTGTCAACACTTGTACACCAGCTGTACTGTCAACATTTGTACACCAGCTGTACTGTCAACATTTGTACACCACCTGTACTGTCAACACTTTTACACCACCTGTACTGCCAACACTTGTACACCATCTGTACTGCCAACACTTGTACACCACCTGTACTGTCAACACTTGTACACCACCTGTACTGTCAACACTTGTACACCACCTGTACTGCCAGCACTTGTACACCACCTGTACTGTCAACACTTGTACACTACCTGTACTGCCAACACTTGTACACCACCTGTACTGTCAACACTTGTACACTACCTGTACTGCCAACACTTGTACACCACCTGTACTGCCAACACTTGTACACCAGCTGTACTGTCAACACTTGTACACCACCTGTACTGCCAACACTTGTACACCACCTGTACTGTCAACACTTGTACACTACCTGTACTGCCAACACTTGTACACCACCTGTACTGTCAACACTTGTACACTACCTGTACTGCCAACACTTGTACACCACCTGTACTGCCAACACTTGTACACCACCTGTACTGCCAACACTTGTACACCACCTGTACTGTAAACACTTGTACACCACCTGTACACCAGCTGTACTGCCAACACTTGTACACCACCTGTACTGCCAACACTTGTACACCACCTGTACTGTCAACACTTGTACACCAACTGTACTGCCAACACTTGTACACCACCTGTACTGTCAACACTTGTACACCACCTGTACTGTCAACACTTGTACACCAGCTGTACTGTCAACACTTGTACACCACCTGTACTGTCAACACTTGTACACCACCTGTACTGTCAACACTTGTACACCAGCTGTACTGCCAACACTTGTACACCACCTGTACTGCCAACACTTGTACACCACCTGTACTGTCAACACTTGTACACCAGCTGTACTGCCAACACTTGTACATCACCTGTACTGTCAACACTTGTACACCACCTGTACTGCCAACACTTGTACACCAGCTGTACTGTCAACACTTGTACACCACCTGTACTGTCAACACTTGTACACCATCTGTACTGCCAACACTTGTACACTACCTGTGCTGTCAACACTTGTACACCACCTGTACTGCCAACACTTGTACACCAGCTGTACTGTCAACACTTGTACACCACCTGTACTGTCAACACTTGTACACCATCTGTACTGCCAACACTTGTACACCACCTGTACTGTCAACACTTGTACACCACCTGTACTGCCAACACTTGTACACCAGCTGTACTGTCAACACTTGTACACCAGCTGTACTGTCAACATTTGTACACCAGCTGTACTGTCAACACTTGTACACCAGCTGTACTGTCAACACTTGTACACCAGCTGTACTGTCAACATTTGTACACCAGCTGTACTGTCAACATTTGTACACCACCTGTACTGTCAACACTTGTACACCACCTGTACTGCCAACACTTGTACACCATCTGTACTGCCAACACTTGTACACCACCTGTACTGTCAACACTTGTACACCACCTGTACTGTCAACACTTGTACACCACCTGTACTGCCAACACTTGTACACCACCTGTACTGTCAACACTTGTACACTACCTGTACTGCCAACACTTGTACACCACCTGTACTGTCAACACTTGTACACTACCTGTACTGCCAACACTTGTACACCACCTGTACTGCCAACACTTGTACACCAGCTGTACTGTCAACACTTGTACACTACCTGTACTGCCAACACTTGTACACCACCTGTACTGTCAACACTTGTACACTACCTGTACTGCCAACACTTGTACACCACCTGTACTGCCAACACTTGTACACCACCTGTACTGTAAACACTTGTACACCACCTGTACTGCCAACACTTGTACACTACCTGTACTGCCAACACTTGTACACTACCTGTACTGCCAACACTTGTACACCACCTGTACTGTCAACACTTGTACACTACCTGTACTGCCAACACTTGTACACCACCTGTACTGCCAACACTTGTACACCAGCTGTACTGTCAACACTTGTACACTACCTGTACTGCCAACACTTGTACACCACCTGTACTGTCAACACTTGTACACTACCTGTACTGCCAACACTTGTACACCACCTGTACTGCCAACACTTGTACACCACCTGTACTGTAAACACTTGTACACCACCTGTACTGCCAACACTTGTACACTACCTGTACTGCCAACACTTGTACACTACCTGTACTGCCAACACTTGTACACCACCTGTACTGCCAACACTTGTACACCACCTGTACTGCCAACACTTGTACACCACCTGTACTGCCAACACTTGTACACCACCTGTACTGCCAACACTTGTACACCACCTGTACTGCCAACACTTGTACACCACCTGTACTGCCAACACTTGTACACCACCTGTACTGCCAACACTTGTACACCACCTGTACTCTCTATGTGTACTCTGTAGATATAATAATAATAATAATAATAATAATAATAATAATAATAATAATAATAGTAATAATATTTCTACCAGTATATGATACAACTTGTACAGACCATAGCTCACATCAGTCACATACTACTATACAGAAAGCCGCATTTCCCGCAAATTAGGTCAATTTTTGTCCCAGGATGCGACCCACACCAGTCCACTAACACCCAGGATGCGACCCACACCAGTCCACTAACACCCAGGATGCGACCCACACCAGTCCACTAACACCCAGGATGCGACCCACACCAGTCCACTAACACCCAAGATGCGACCCAAACCAGTCCACTAACACCCAGGATGCGACCCACACTAGTCCACTAACACCCAGGATGTGACCCACACCAGTCCACTAACACCCAGGATGCGACCCACACTAGTCCACTAACACCCAGGATGCGACCCACACCAGTCCACTAACACCCAGGTTTGCGACCCACACCAGTCCACTAACACCCAGGATGCCACCCACACCAGTCCACTAACACCCAGGATGCGACCCACACCAGTCCACTAACACCCAGGATGCGACCCACACCAGTCCACTAACACCCAGGATGCGACCCACACCAGTCCACTAACACCCAGGATGTGACCCACACCAGTCCACTAACACCCAGGATGCGACTCACACCAGTCCATTAACTCCCAGGATGCGACCCACACCAGTCCACTAACACCCAGGATGCCACCCACACTAGTCCACTAACACCCAGCATGCGACCCACACCAGTCCACTAACACCCAGGATGCGACCCACACCAGTCCACTAACACCCAGGATGCGACCCACACCAGTCCACTAACACCCAGGATGCGACCCACACCAGTCCACTAACACCCAGGATGCGACCCACACCAGTCCACTAACACCCAGGGTGCGACCCACACCAGTCCACTAACACCCAGGATGCGACCCACACCAGTCCACTAACACCCAGGGTGCGACCCACACCAGTCCACTAACACCCAGGATGCGACCCACACCAGTCCACTAACACCCAGGATGTGACCCACACCAGTCCACTAACACCCAGGATGCGACCCACACCAGTCCACTAACACCCAGGATGCCACCCACACCAGTCCACTAACACCCAGGATGCGACCCACACCAGTCCACTAACACCCAGGATGCGACCCACACCAGTCCACTAACACCCAAGATGCGACCCACACCAGTCCACTAACACCCAGGATGCCACCCACACCAGTCCACTAACACCCAGGATGCCACCCACAGCAGTCCACTAACACCCAGGATGCCACCCACACCAGTCCACTAACACCCAGGTACCTATTATACTGATGGGTGAATAGAGACAACCGGTGTAAGTAAACACGCCCAACGTTTCTGGGGTGGGCTGAACTGGAATGACCTGACTAAGGGTCAGGTAGGTGGTGATGGTTGCCGATATGATGCTTTCCAGGGCATAGTTCTAGCTGCTCAGTCAAATTATGTTCCAAATAGGGAAATCAGATCAAACAAAAATGATCCTAAATGGATGAACAATAGATTAAAATATCTGATTGGTCAAAAGAGAGGCATATATAGGCAAATCAAAAGAGGAGAGAGGCAATTAAGAAATCGATATATTCAGTTAAAGAGAGAAATAAAAAAGGGAATTAGAAAAGCAAAAAGAGATTATGAGGTTAAAGTTGCAAGAGAATCGAAAACTAACCCAAAAGGATTCTTTCAGGTATACAGAAGTAAGATCAGGGACAAGATAGGCCCACTCAAAAGTTCCTTGGGTCAGCTCACTGACAGTGATAAGGAAATGTGTAGAATTTTTAACACATACTTCCTCTCAGTTTTTACACAGGAGGATACCAGCGATATTCCAGTAATGATAAATTATGTAGAACAGGACGATAATAAACTGTGCACTATTAGGGTCACAAGTGACATGGTCCTTAGGCAAATAGATAAATTAAAACCTAACAAATCCCCAGGCCCTGATGAACTGTATGCAAGGGTTCTAAAGGAATGTAAAGAGGAGCTTAGCAAACCTTTGGCTAATCTTTTCAACATATCACTACAAACTGGCATGGTGCCAGATAAGTGGAAAATGGCAAATGTGATACCTATTTTCAAAACAGGTGACAGGTCCTTAGCTTCGAACTATAGACCAATAAGCCTAACCTCCATAGTGGGAAAATTTATGGAATCAATAATTGCCGAGGCAGTTCGTAGCCACCTTGAAAAGCATAAATTAGTCAACGAATCTCAGCATGGTTTTACAAAGGGGCGTTCCTGCCTTACGAATTTATTAACTTTTTTCACTAAGGTATTTGAGGAGGTAGATCATGGTAATGAATATGATATTGTGTATATGGACTTCAGTAAGGCTTTTGACAGGGTCCCACATCAGAGACTATTGAGGAAAATTAAAGCACATGGAATAGGAGGAGACATTTTTTCCTGGATAGAGGCATGGTTGACAAATAGGCAGCAGAGAGTTTGCATAAATGGGGAGAAATCAGAGTGGGGAAGCGTCACGAGCGGTGTTCCACAGGGGTCAGTGTTGGGCCCCCTGCTGTTCACAATCTACATAAACGACATAGATGAGGGCATAAAGAGCGACATCGGCAAGTTTGCCGATGACACCAAAATAGGCCGTCGAATTCATTCTGACGAGGACATTCGAGCACTCCAGGAAGATTTGAATAGACTGATGCAGTGGTCGGAGAAGTGGCAGATGCAGTTTAATATAGACAAATGCAAAGTTCTAAATGTTGGACAGGACAATAACTATGCCACATATAAACTAAATAATGTAGATCTTAATATTACGGATTGCGAAAAAGATTTAGGAGTTCTGGTTAGCAGTAATCTGAAACCAAGACAACAGTGCATAAGTGTTCGCAATAAAGCTAATAGAATCCTTGCCTTCATATCAAGAAGCATAAATAATAGGAGTCCTCAGGTTGTTCTTCAACTCTATACATCCTTGGTTAGGCCTCATTTAGATTATGCTGCACAGTTTTAGTCACCGTATTACAGAATGGATATAAATTCTCTGGAAAATGTACAAAGGAGGATGACAAAGTTGATCCCATGTATCAGAAACCTTCCCTATGAGGATAGACTAAGGGCCCTGAATCTGCACTCTCTAGAAAGACGTAGAATTAGGGGGGATATGATTGAGGTGTATAAATGGAAGACAGGAATAAATAAAGGGGATGTAAATAGTGTGCTGAAAATATCTAGCCTAGACAGGACTCGCAGCAATGGTTTTAAGTTGGAAAAATTCAGATTCAGGAAGGATATAGGAAAGTACTGGTTTGGTAATAGAGTTGTGGATGAGTGGAACAAACTCCCGAGTACAGTTATAGAGGCCAGAACGTTGTGTAGCTTTAAAAGTAGGTTGGATAAATACATGAGTAGATGTGGGTGGGTGTGAGTTAGACCTGATAGCTTGTGCTACCAGGTCGGTTGCCGTGTTCCTCCCTTAAGTCAATGTGACCTGACCTGACTAGGTTGGGTGCATTGGCTTAAGCCGGTAGGAGACTTGGACCTGCCTCGCATGGGCCAGTAAGCCTTCTGCAGTGTTCCTTCGTTCTTATGTTCTTATGTTCTTATGACCCTCCCCGTATGAAGCGA
>NW_027195041.1:410000-417500 GCF_038502225.1 Cherax quadricarinatus
AGTGGGGCTCTGGAGTGAGTGTTAAAGTGGGGCTCTGGAGTGAGTGTTAAAGTGGGGCTCTGGAGTGAGTGTTAAAGTGGGGCTCTGGAGTGAGTGTTAAAGTGGGGCTCTGGAGTGAGTGTTAAAGTGGGGCTCTGGAGTGAGTGTTAAAGTGGGGCTCTGGAGTGAGTGTTAAAGTGGGACTCTGGAGTGTGTGTTAAAGTGGTGCTCTGGAGTGAGTGTTAAAGTGGGGCTCTGGAGTGAGTGTTAAAGTGGAGCTCTGGAGTGAGTGTTAAAGTGGGGCTCTGGAGTGAGTGTTAAAGTGGGGCTCTGGAGTGTTAAAGTGGGGCTCTGGAGTGAGTGCTAAAGTGGGACTCTGGAGTGTTAAAGTGGAGCTCTGGAGTGAGTGTTAAAGTGGGACTCTGGAGTGTGTGTTAAAGTGGGGCTCTGGAGTGAGTGTTAAAGTGGGGCTCTGGAGTGAGTGTTAAAGTGGGGCTCTGGAGTGAGTGTTAAAGTGGGACTCTGGAGTGTGTGTTAAAGTGGGGCTCTGGAGTGAGTGTTAAAGTGGGACTCTGGAGTGTGTGTTAAAGTGGGGCTCTGGAGTGAGTGTTAAAGTGGGGCTCTGGAGTGAGTGTTAAAGTGGGGCTCTGGAGTGAGTGTTAAAGTGGGGCTCTGGAGTGAGTGTTAAAGTGGGGCTCTGGAGTGAGTGTTAAAGTGGAGCTCTGGAGTGTGTGTTAAAGTGGGGCTCTGGAGTGAGTGTTAAAGTGGGGCTCTGGAGTGAGTGTTAAAGTGGGGCTCTGGAGTGAGTGTTAAAGTGGGGCTCTGGAGTGAGTGTTAAAGTGGAGCTCTGGAGTGTGTGTTAAAGTGGGGCTCTGGAGTGAGTGTTAAAGTGGGACTCTGGAGTGAGTGTTAAAGTGGAGCTCTGGAGTGTGTGTTAAAGTGGGGCTCTGGAGTGAGTGTTAAAGTGGGGCTCTGGAGTGAGTGTTAAAGTGGAGCTCTGGAGTGAGTGTTAAAGTGGGGCTCTGGAGTGAGTGTTAAAGTGGAGCTCTGGAGTGTTAAAGTGGAGCTCTGGAGTGTGTGTTAAAGTGGGGCTCTGGAGTGAGTGTTAAAGTGGAGCTCTGGAGTGTTAAAGTGGAGCTCTGGAGTGTGTGTTAAAGTGGGGCTCTGGAGTGAGTGTTAAAGTGGGGCTCTGGAGTGAGTGTTAAAGTGGAGCTCTGGAGTGAGTGTTAAAGTGGAGCTCTGGAGTGAGTGTTAAAGTGGGGCTCTGGAGTGAGTGTTAAAGTGGAGCTCTGGAGTGAGTGTTAAAGTGGGACTCTGGAGTGTGTGTTAAAGTGGGGCTCTGGAGTGAGTGTTAAAGTGGGGCTCTGGAGTGAGTGTTAAAGTGGGGCTCTGGAGTGAGTGTTAAAGTGGGACTCTGGAGTGTGTGTTAAAGTGGGGCTCTGGAGTGAGTGTTAAAGTGGGACTCTGGAGTGTGTGTTAAAGTGGGGCTCTGGAGTGAGTGTTAAAGTGGGGCTCTGGAGTGAGTGTTAAAGTGGGGCTCTGGAGTGAGTGTTAAAGTGGGGCTCTGGAGTGAGTGTTAAAGTGGGACTCTGGAGTGAGTGTTAAAGTGGGGCTCTTGAGTGAGTGTTAAAGTGGGACTCTGGAGTGTGTGTTAAAGTGGTGCTCTGGAGTGAGTGTTAAAGTGGGGCTCTGGAGTGAGTGTTAAAGTGGAGCTCTGGAGTGAGTGTTAAAGTGGGGCTCTGGAGTGAGTGTTAAAGTGGGGCTCTGGAGTGTTAAAGTGGGGCTCTGGAGTGAGTGCTAAAGTGGGACTCTGGAGTGTTAAAGTGGAGCTCTGGAGTGAGTGTTAAAGTGGGACTCTGGAGTGTGTGTTAAAGTGGGGCTCTGGAGTGAGTGTTAAAGTGGGGCTCTGGAGTGAGTGTTAAAGTGGGGCTCTGGAGTGAGTGTTAAAGTGGGACTCTGGAGTGTGTGTTAAAGTGGGGCTCTGGAGTGAGTGTTAAAGTGGGGCTCTGGAGTGTGTGTTAAAGTGGGGCTCTGGAGTGAGTGTTAAAGTGGGGCTCTGGAGTGAGTGTTAAAGTGGGGCTCTGGAGTGAGTGTTAAAGTGGGGCTCTGGAGTGAGTGTTAAAGTGGGGCTCTGGAGTGAGTGTTAAAGTGGAGCTCTGGAGTGTGTGTTAAAGTGGGGCTCTGGAGTGAGTGTTAAAGTGGGGCTCTGGAGTGAGTGTTAAAGTGGGGCTCTGGAGTGAGTGTTAAAGTGGGGCTCTGGAGTGAGTGTTAAAGTGGAGCTCTGGAGTGTGTGTTAAAGTGGGGCTCTGGAGTGAGTGTTAAAGTGGGACTCTGGAGTGAGTGTTAAAGTGGAGCTCTGGAGTGTGTGTTAAAGTGGGGCTCTGGAGTGAGTGTTAAAGTGGGGCTCTGGAGTGAGTGTTAAAGTGGAGCTCTGGAGTGAGTGTTAAAGTGGGGCTCTGGAGTGAGTGTTAAAGTGGAGCTCTGGAGTGTTAAAGTGGAGCTCTGGAGTGTGTGTTAAAGTGGGGCTCTGGAGTGAGTGTTAAAGTGGAGCTCTGGAGTGTTAAAGTGGAGCTCTGGAGTGTGTGTTAAAGTGGGGCTCTGGAGTGAGTGTTAAAGTGGGGCTCTGGAGTGAGTGTTAAAGTGGAGCTCTGGAGTGAGTGTTAAAGTGGAGCTCTGGAGTGAGTGTTAAAGTGGGGCTCTGGAGTGAGTGTTAAAGTGGGGCTCTGGAGTGAGTGTTAAAGTGGAGCTCTGGAGTGAGTGTTAAAGTGGGGCTCTGGAGTGTTAAAGTGGAGCTCTGGAGTGTTAAAGTGGGGCTCTGGAGTGTTAAAGTGGAGCTCTGGAGTGAGTGTTAAAGTGGGGCTCTGGAGTGTTAAAGTGGGGCTCTGGAGTGAGTGTTAAAGTGGGGCTCTGGAGTGAGTGTTAAAGTGGGGCTCTGGAGTGTTAAAGTGGAGCTCTGGAGTGAGTGTTAAAGTGGGGCTCTGGAGTGAGTGTTAAAGTGGGGCTCTGGAGTGAGTGTTAAAGTGGAGCTCTGGAGTGAGTGTTAAAGTGGGGCTCTGGAGTGTTAAAGTGGGGCTCTGGAGTGAGTGTTAAAGTGGGGCTCTGGAGTGAGTGTTAAAGTGGGGCTCTGGAGTGAGTGTTAAAGTGGGGCTCTGGAGTGAGTGTTAAAGTGGGGCTCTGGAGTGAGTGTTAAAGTGGGACTCTGGAGTGTGTGTTAAAGTGGGGCTCTGGAGTGAGTGTTAAAGTGGGACTCTGGAGTGAGTGTTAAAGTGGGACTCTGGAGTGTGTGTTAAAGTGGGGCTCTGGAGTGAGTGTTAAAGTGGGGCTCTGGAGTGAGTGTTAAAGTGGGGCTCTGGAGTGAGTGTTAAAGTGGGGCTCTGGAGTGTGTGTTAAAGTGGGGCTCTGGAGTGAGTGTTAAAGTGGGGCTCTGGAGTGTGTGTTAAAGTGGGACTCTGGAGTGAGTGTTAAAGTGGGGCTCTGGAGTGTTAAAGTGTAAAGGTAATCAACTGCTCTGAGTGGATTTTAATGAGTCTGTCCATCCTGGTGCCACATCCCTCTGGCACTGTCCATCCTGGTGCCACATCCCTCTGGCACTGTCCATCCTGGTGCCACACCCCTCTGGCACTGTCCATCCTGGTGACACATCCCTCTGGCACTGTCCATCCTGGTGCCACACCCCTCTGGCACTGTCCATCCTGGTGCCACATCCCTCTGGCACTGTCCATCCTGGTGCCACACCCCTCTGGCACTGTCCATCCTGGTGACACATCCCTCTGGCACTGTCCATCCTGGTGACACATCCCTCTGGCACTGTCCATCCTGGTGCCACATCCCTCTGGCACTGTCCATCCTGGTGCCACACCCCTCTGGCACTGTCCATCCTGGTGACACATCCCTCTGGCACTGTCCATCCTGGTGCCACATCCCTCTGGCACTGTCCATCCTGGTGCCACATCCCTCTGGCACTGTCCATCCCTAAACCATGGCTGGGACACTACTAGGACCAGCATCCCATTATGTATTGAAATACCCTGACCATCACCAGTAGTAAACACTACACAAGTATACACACTACTAACAGCTCAGAACACACTATGGCATCTCGACCTCTATGTAAGAACATAAAACAGGAGCACTGCAGCACACCTACTGGCCCAAGCCAGTTAGGTCCAACTCTCACCCACACCCATGGAAAAACGTAACAAATACAGTATAAACAAAAAGTCAGTTGTGATGGTGGCCATCACGCAGTGATCCTATACAATATAAAGAATGTTATACAACAAGAGTGTATAGTCTTAGATCCTGTGCAAGAATAATGAATCATAAACCATACCACGGGAGGGATTTGAACCCGCGATCAGAGAATCTCAAAACTCCAGACCGTCGCGTTAGCCACTGGACCAATGATGAAAAGATCGATCAGTCGCTGTTCAGTTGGTCTAAATGTCCTTAAGATACATTATACGCAGAAATATAAGTCTTTTAACAAACATGGCATAACTTGGGACATACAATACAGTATCACAACTTGATTGTACAGACAAATATTACGTACAAAGAGAGGCACTTTCCTGCAGTGCATTGTGGGAGTTGCAAGTTGACTCTCACAACTCTGAGAAGACGCACATATTTAATGTACATGAATGTACTCTGGTCCATACTCTTGTGTAAGATGTACTCTGGTCCATACACTTGTGTAAGATGTACTCTGGTTCATACACTTGTGTAAGATGTACTCTGGTCCATACACTCGTGTAAGATGTACTCTGGTCCATACACTTGTGTAAGATGTACTCTGGTCCATACACTTGTGTAAGATGTACTCTGGTCCATACACTCGTGTAAGATGTACTCTGGTCCATACACTTGTGTAAGATGTACTCTGGTCCATACACTTGTGTAAGATGTACTCTGGTTCATACACTTGTGTAAGATGTACTCTGGTCCATACACTCGTGTAAGATGTACTCTGGTCCATACACTTGTGTAAGATGTACTCTGGTCCATACACTCGTGTAAGATGTACTCTGGTCCATACACTTGTGTAAGATGTACTCTGGTTCATACACTCGTGTAAGATGTACTCTGGTCCATACACTTGTGTAAGATGTACTCTGGTCCATACACTTGTGTAAGATGTACTCTGGTCCATACACTTGTGTAAGATGTACTCTGGTTCATACACTCGTGTAAGATGTACTCTGGTTCATACACTTGTGTAAGATGTACTCTGGTCCATACACTTGTGTAAGATGTACTCTGGTTCATACACTTGTGTAAGATGTACTCTGGTCCATACACTTGTGTAAGATGTAAGATGTACTCTGGTTCATACACTTGTGCAAGATGTACTCTGGTTCATACACTTGTGTAAGATGTACTCTGGTCCATACACTTGTGTAAGATGTACTCTGGTTCATACACTTGTGTAAGATGTACTCTGGTTCATACACTTGTGTAAGATGTACTCTGGTCCATACACTTGTGTAAGATGTACTCTGGTCCATACACTTGTGTAAGATGTACTCTGGTCCATAAATTTATGCCGGTGAAGGGCTCTTGATCCTAGACACTAGAGATAACACCCCTCTCTTCAGTACCTCCTCCTCTTCCTTCAGTACTTCCTACCCTTCCTTCGGTACCTGCTTCCCTTCCTTCAGTACCCCCTTCCCTTCCTTCAGTACCTCCTTCCCTTCCTTCAGTGCCTCCCTCCCTTCCTTCAGTACCTCCTTCCCTTCCTTCAGTGCCTCCTTCAGTACCTCCTTCCCTTCCTTCAGTACCCCCTTCCCTTCCTTCAGTGCCTCCCTCCCTTCCTTCAGTACCTCCTTCCCTTCTTTCAGTGCCTCCCTCCCTTCCTTCAGTACCTCCTTCCCTTCCTTCAGTGCCTCCTTCCCTCCCTTCAGTGCCTCCTTCCCTCCCTTCAGTACCTCCTTCCCTTCCTTCAGTGCCTCCCTCCCTTCCTTCAGTACCTCCTTCCCTTCCTTCAGTGCCTCCTTCCCTCCCTTCAGTACCTCCTTCCCTTCCTTCAGTACCCCCTTCCCTTCCTTCAGTGCCTCCCTCCCTTCCTTCAGTGCCTCCTTCCCTTCCTTCAGTGCCTCCTTCCCTCCCTTCAGTACCTCCTTCCCTTCCTTCAGTGCCTCCCTCCCTTCCTTCAGTACCTCCTTCCCTTCCTTCAGTGCCTCCTTCCCTCCCTTCAGTACCTCCTTCCCTTCCTTCAGTACCCCCTTCCCTTCCTTCAGTACCTCCTTCCCTTCCTTCAGTGCCTCCCTCCCTTCCTTCAGTGCCTCCTTCCCTTCCTTCAGTGCCTCCCTCCCTTCCTTCAGTGCCTCCCTCCCTTCCTTCAGTGCCTCCTTCCCTTCCTTCAGTGCCTCCCTCCCTTCCTTCAGTGCCTCCTTCCCTTCCTTCAGTGCCTCCCTCCCTTCCTTCAGTGCCTCCTTCCCTTCCTTCAGTGCCTCCTTCCCTTCCTTCAGTGCCTCCCTCCCTTCCTTCAGTGCCTCCTTCCCTTCCTTCAGTGCCTCCCTCCCTTCCTTCAGTGCCTCCCTCCCTTCCTTCAGTGCCTCCTTCCCTTCCTTCAGTGCCTCCTTCCCTTCCTTCAGTGCCTCCCTCCCTTCCTTCAGTGCCTCCCTCCCTTCCTTCAGTGCCTCCTTCCCTTCCTTCAGTGCCTCCCTCCCTTCCTTCAGTGCCTCCCTCCCTTCCTTCAGTGCCTCCTTCCCTTCCTTCAGTGCCTCCTTCAGTACCTCCTTCCCTTCCTTCAGTGTCTCCCTCCCTTCCTTCAGTACCTCCTTCCCTTCCTTCAGTGCCTCCTTCAGTACCTCCTTCCCTTCCTTCAGTGTCTCCCTCCCTTCCTTCAGTACCTCCTTCCCTTCCTTCAGTGCCTCCCTCCCTTCCTTCAGTGCCTCCTTCCCTTCCTTCAGTGCCTCCTTCCCTTCACTAGACATATCTTGGGGGCAGGAACGTCAGGGTCCAGAGTGAAGAATGTTCTCAGGTAAGATGAATGAGGCAGACATTACTGGTGATGATGGTGGAGGAGGAGGAGGAGGAAGATGAAGAGGAGGAGGAGGAGGAAGAAGAAGAGGAGGAGGAGGAGGAGGAGGAGGAGGAAGAAAGGTAGGGTGAAGAAGCCTAGGAGAGATATCTTTATCTCCATAATTATTATGAAAGTCTCTCCAAACTACCTCCCTGCAACACACACACACACACACACACACACACACACACACACACACACACACACACACACACACACACACACACACAGGAGGAGGAACTGAAAATACTGAAACGGGTTAAAGAACCATAGAGCAGGATGGGCATGGCATCGGAATAGGAACATCAGCAACCAGTGAGGGGACCGAAGGGAAGGAGATGGGTCATATACAGGGACCCTATCAGACCACCGGTGGACCCGGGAAAAGTCTGCTGTCCCTGCACCGTTGGGTGCAGGGACAGCAGACAGAGAGGGGACTGAAGGAAGGGATAGAGACAGGTTCCCAGGAAATGTTAATGAAAGCAGCAATGGAG
>NW_027195041.1:422500-425000 GCF_038502225.1 Cherax quadricarinatus
GAGTCATCACAGTAAGTCATCACAGTAAGTCATCACAGTAAGTCATCACAGCAAGAGTAATCACAGTAAGTCATCACAGTAAGAGTCATCACAGTAAGAGTCATCACAGTAAGTCATCACAGTAAGAATCATCACAGCAAGAGTAATCACAGTAAGTCATCACAGTAAGAGTCATCACAGTAAGTCATCACAGTAAGAGTCATCACAGTAAGTCATCACAGTAAGTCATCACAGTAAGTCATCACAGTAAGAGTCATCACAGTAAGTCATCACAGTAAGTCATCACAGTAAGAGTCATCACAGTAAGTCATCACAGTAAGTCATCACAGTAAGAGTCATCACAGTAAGTCATCACAGTAAGTCATCACAGTAAGTCATCACAGTAAGAGTCATCACAGTAAGTCATCACAGTAAGTCATCACAGTAAGAGTCATCACAGTAAGAGTCATCACAGTAAGTCATCACAGTAAGTCATCACAGTAAGTCATCACAGTAAGAGTCATCACAGTAAGAGTCATCACAGTAAGTCATCACAGTAAGTCATCACAGTAAGTCATCACAGTAAGAGTCATCACAGTAAGAGTCATCACAGTAAGAATCATCACAGCAAGAGTAATCACAGTAAGTCATCACAGTAAGAGTCATCACAGTAAGTCATCAAAGTAAGTCATCACAGTAAGTCATCACAGTAAGTCATCACAGTAAGTCATCACAGTAAGTCATCACAGTAAGAGTCATCACAGTAAGAGTCATCACAGTAAGTCATCACAGTAAGAATCATCACAGCAAGAGTAATCACAGTAAGTCATCACAGTAAGAGTCATCACAGTAAGAGTCATCACAGTAAGAGTCATCACAGTAAGAATCATCACAGTAAGAGTCATCACAGTAAGAGTCATCACAGTAAGAGTCATCACAATAAGAGTCATCACAGTAAGAGTCATCACAGTAAGTCATCACAGTAAGAGTCATCACAGTAAGAGTCATCACAGTAAGAGTCATCACAGTAAGAGTCATCACAGTAAGAATCATCACAGTAAGAGTCATCACAGTAAGAGTCATCACAACAAGAGTCATCATAGTAAGAGTCATCACAGTAAGTCATCACAGTAAGAGTCATCACAGTAAGAGTCATCACAGTAAGAGTCATCACAGCAAGAGTCATCACAGTAAGAATCATCGCAGTAAGAGTCATCACAGTAAGAGTCATCACAGTAAGAGTCATCACAGTAAGAGCCATCACAGTAAGAGTCATCGCAGTAAGAGTCATCACAGTAAGAGTCATCACAGTAAGAGTCATCACAGTAAGAGTCATCACAGTAAGAGTGATCGTAGTAAGTCATCACAGTAAGAATCATCACAGTAAGAGTCATCACAGTAAGAGTCATCACAGTAAGAGTCATCATAGTAAGTCATCACAGTAAGAGTCATCACAGTAAGAGTCATCACAGTAAGAGTCATCACAGTAAGAGTCATCACAGTAAGTCATCACAGTAAGTCATCACAGTAAGTCATCACAGTAAGAGTCATCACATTAAGAGTCATCACAGTAAGAATCATCACAGCAAGAGTAATCACAGTAAGTCATCACAGTAAGAGTCATCACAGGAAGTCATCAAAGTAAGTCATCACAGTAAGTCATCACAGTAAGTCATCACAGTAAGTCATCACAGTAAGAGTCATCACAGTAAGAGTCATCACAGTAAGTCATCACAGTAAGAATCATCACAGCAAGAGTAATCACAGTAAGTCATCACAGTAAGAGTCATCACAGTAAGAGTCATCACAGTAAGAATCATCACAGTAAGAGTCATCACAGTAAGAGTCATCACAGTAAGAGTCATCACAATAAGAGTCATCACAGTAAGAGTCATCACAATAAGAGTCATCACAGTAAGAGTCATCACAGTAAGAGTCATCACAGTAAGAGTCATCACAGTAAGAATCATCACAGTAAGAGTCATCACAGTAAGAGTCATCACAGTAAGAATCATCACAGTAAGAGTCATCACAGTAAGAATCATCACAACAAGAGTCATCATAGTAAGAGTCATCACAGTAAGTCATCACAGTAAGAGTCATCACAGTAAGAGTCATCACAGTAAGAGTCATCACAGCAAGAGTCATCACAGTAAGAATCATCACAGTAAGAGTCATCACAGTAAGAGTCATCACAGTAAGAGTCATCACAGTAAGAGCCATCACAGTAAGAGTCATCGCAGTAAGAGTCATCACAGTAAGAGTCATCACAGTAAGAGTCATCACAGTAAGAGTCATCACAGTAAGAGTCATCATAGTAAGTCATCACAGTAAGAATCATCACAGTAAGAGTCATCACAGTAAGAGTCATCACAGTAAGAGTCATAGTAAGTCATCACAGTAAGAGTCATCACAGTAAGAGTCATCACAGTAAGAGTCATCATAGTAAGAGTCATCACAGTAAGAGTCATCACAGTAAGAGTCATCACAGTAGGAGTCATCACAGTAAGAGTCATCACAG
>NW_027195041.1:430000-432500 GCF_038502225.1 Cherax quadricarinatus
ATACATGTACACAACACAACACAACACAATACATGTACACAACACAACACAATACATGTACACAACACAACACAACACAATACATGTACACAACACAACACAATACATGTACACAACACAACACAACACAATACATGTACAAAACACAACACAATACATGTACACAACACAACACAACACAATACATGTACACAACAAAACACAATACATGTACACAACACAACACAACACAATACATGTACACAACACAACACAATACATGTACACAACACAACACAATACATGTACACAACACAACACAACACAATACATGTACACAACACAACACAATACATGTACACAACACAACACAATACATGTACACAACACAACACAACACAATACATGTACACAACACAACACAACACATGTACACAACACAACACAATACAATACATGTACACAACACAACACAACACAATACATGTACACAACACAACACAACACAATACATGTACACAACACAACACAACACAATACATGTACACAACACAACACAATACATGTACACAACACATCACAACACAACACAATACATGTACACAACACAACACAATACATGTACACAACACAACACAATACATGTACACAACACAACACAACACAATACATGTACACAACACAACACAATACATGTACACAACACAACACAATACATGTACACAACACAACACAATACATGTACACAACACAACACAATACATGTACCCAACACAACACAATACATGTACACAACACAACACAACACAATACATGTACACAACACAACACAACACAACACATGTACACAACACAACACAACACAACACAATACATGTACCCAACACAACACAATACATGTACACAACACAACACAACACAATACATGTACCCAACACAACACAATACATGTACACAACACAACACAACACAATACATGTACACAACACATGTACACAATACATGTACACAACACAACACAACACAATACATGTACACAACACAACACAATACATGTACACAACACAACACAATACATGTACACAACACAACACAATACATGTACCCAACACAACACAATACATGTACACAACACAACACAACACAATACATGTACACAACACAACACAATACATGTACACAACACAACACAACACAATACATGTACACAACACAACACAACACAATACATGTACACAACACAACACAACACAATACATGTACACAACACAACACAACACAATACATGTACACAACACAACACAATACATGTACACAACACAACACAACACAATACATGTACACAACACAACACAATACATGTACACAACACAACACAACACAATACATGTACAAAACACAACACAATACATGTACACAACACAACACAACACAATACATGTACACAACACAACACAATACATGTACACAACACAACACAACACAATACATGTACACAACACAACACAATACATGTACACAACACAACACAATACATGTACACAACACAACACAATACATGTACACAACACAACACAATACATGTACACAACACAACACAATACATGTACACAACACAACACAATACATGTACACAACACAACACAACACATGTACACAACACAACACAATACATGTACACAACACAACACAATACATGTACACAACACAACACAACACAATACATGTACACAACACAACACAACACAATACATGTACACAACACAACACAACACAATACATGTACACAACACAACACAACACAATACATGTACACAACACAACACAATACATGTACACAACACAACACAACACAATACATGTACACAACACAACACAACACAATACATGTACACAACACAACACAATACATGTACACAACACAACACAATACATGTACACAACACAACACAATACATGTACACAACACAACACAATACATGTACACAACACAACACAACACAACACAACACAATACATGTACACAACACAACACAACACAATACATGTACACAACACAACACAACACAATACATGTACACAACACAACACAACACAATACATGTACACAACACAACACAACACAATACATGTACACAACACAACACAATACATGTACACAACACAACACAATACATGTACACAACACAACACAATACATGTACACAACACAACACAACACAATACATGTACACAACACAACACATGTACACAACACAACACAATACATGTACACAACACAACACAATACATGTACACAACACAACACAATACATGTACACAACACAACACAAAACAACACAACACAACACAACACAATAAATGTACACAACACAACACAATAAATTTAAACAACACAACACAATACATTTACACAACACAACACAACACAATACATGTACACAACACAACACAATACATGTACACAACACAACACAACACAATACATGTACACAACACAACACAACACAATACATGTACA